>NC_143509.1:12103981-12258481 GCF_031878675.1 Megascapheus bottae
ACATCTGACCTGAGGTGGTGGTGAGACATTGCCCCACTGCTGGACCTACTGAACCTAGTTGGCACTTTTTGAAAGAGACTAGTGAAGTGTCTCACGTGTTAACAGAAACGGGTTGGCACCAGTTACACTAGTATTTTATGTTCTGTGTACAAAATGAACCCATATTGAACCTGAATCCACTGTAACCTGGACCAGAACTGAATCACGATAGGTAAGTGCTGCCTTTGAGTGAGTTGAGCCTACCTGCAGAAGGTTGCTTCTGGTCAGGTAGAAAGTGGGCTGAGTAGGGGGAGGGATTTCTTTCTGAGCTAGTTTACACGGCCTATCTGGATGTCTTTTTTGGTCTGTGTTGGATGTTCTGAAGAAAGAAGTAGGGGACATGGGAACAGCTCACACAACCACCTACCCACTGTCCAGCACTGTAGGGGACAGGAAAGAGAAGCTGGGATTAGAGGGGTCTGTGCTGCTGGCTCCAGAGCTGCTAGTATGATGAGCTGAGTGGGATGAGGGGCTGTGTCTAGAAAACACCGCCTGCTAGGTTGAACCCTCTTGGTGAAAATGGTGTGGTGAGGGCACAGGTGGTCCCTTTAGATGTGTTAGGGACCCAGAAGTGGTGCCATTGGCCATGGAAGGGCTCCTCGGTGTGTGCCTCCTGTTCCATCTGCCCTCCTCCCAGTGCTTTCATGGACAGGAAGTGCAGGTTTCTCCAGCAGCCTGGCGCTGATCCACCTGTCTCCAGTATGTCTCTACCACCTCACAGGCCGAAGCCCATGCTGAGGGTCGCAGCCTGTGTCCCCTGCCATTCTACCAGTCATCTAACCCAGTGATGTACTTAAAATGTTTTAAACTCTTTTACTTACCAAATATTTTTAATGTTTTTAAATTGGTGTCACTATTTGTGAATTTATTTCTTGGACTCTGGCCCTGGTGCTTAACAACGTGTATTAGGCTACCCAAATCTAAGAAATAGTTTTTATCTACCAATACAGAATTGAATTCTTACAATATATTCTGGGAAATTCATGTCAAAAGGAATATCTGGTTAGGCCACAATCTACACACACACACACACACACACACACACACACACACACACACACACACAGTTAGCACTCAGACAAAAGGGCTTGTGCAGAGTAACACACACACAATCATTTTGTCTTTCTCTCTCTTTCTCTCTCTCTCTCTCTCTCTCTCTCTCTCTCTCTCTCTCTCTCTCTTTCTCACTCTCTCTCTGTTTTTGTGTCTCTGACTCAAATGATGCAGTGGGCCTCTGGTGAGGGGACAGTAATTAAATGTGTTCAGAACACAGGAAAGGATAGATGACCTTTGGCTCAAGTTAGCAATCCTAGCTCCTCAGAAAATGGCAATCTGAAGTTCATGGTTCCAACAAGGCTGCTCAAGAAGTGCAGGGGCCTGTTTTCCCTAATGAAGTAAGCTCCTCTAAAAGCATATCCCCTCCAAAAAGTGAGGAAATGAGAATTTTGACTCAGTGGTAAAACACCATCCTTAAGCAAGGAAACCTCAGGAACAACTAATTTTCTACTGTGAAGATTTAGTTACTCAGTTCGTTGGTACTAAAGACCCAACACAAAATCAATATAGAACTGACCTAAATGCCAGTGAAATATTAGAAAACTTGAAATACAGTTAAGTATTATTTGTTTCAAAAACCGGAGTTATAAGTACTTATGTTTTACCGTCAGTCTAAGGCTAAGTGTAGCTATAAATTACTAGAAGAGAAAAGACACTATTATAAATTTCTAATAGTTGGTCTATGAAAGTGAACTATACATGGTTGGAGTGAAATATCTTTTTGTCATGAATTTAGGGAATAGATAGAAAGATGCTTCCTGTCAACAACAGTAAAACTATCAACTAAGGATATACTGGAGAAGCACTCAAAGTTCAGACTCTTATCCTAGCTCCTAAGGAGGCTGAGATTTAAGGATCAAGGTTAAAAGACAGCTGGGGCACAAAAGGACCTAAGACTCTTATCACCAATTAACCTCTAGAAAATAGAAGGGGGGCTTGGCTCACGGGAAGGGTGGTAGACTTGAGCTTAAGAGCTCAGGGACAGAACCCAGGCCCAGGGGTAGGGAGGTAGCTTTGAGCCTCAGAGCTCAGAAACAGTGCCCAGGCTAAGTTCCAACCCTATGACCTTCAAACCACTAAATAAATAAAGTTCACACTCTTTTACATTTATATTCTTACAGAATCTACGTTCCCACAACTGTATGCCATCCTCCTGTGTTATGGAAATAAGCCTGTCAGGAACAGCCCAGTAGTATGCCTTCATACATAGGCCTAGAGAACTTCTCCTGTGGCCTGATGTAATATATCAGCCCAATGCAAAGAAAGCAGTGGTTTGGACCTGCTAAAATCATAACTAGCTTCCTCATGCATGGCTTATCACAAGGATTTGGGGAAGCTTAATATCAGAGCCAAGCCAAACCACTTCTTTTGAATATTTTTCAATGACATAGGTGTACTTTTACTTGCTTCTAGGGTCACTTCATTTTCTTCTTCTGTCTTCAGGATGTTTTATCTGTCCTGTGAATGTCATTCAGTCAGTCTGGCTAGAAAAAAATGTTTGAAAACCCATTTCAATTATTCAACAAAAAGGCAGGCTGGAGATGTAGTCCAAATGAAGAAACAAGAGCTGAGTAAACAGGATATAAACAGGAGATCCTGAATTTAAACACTGGTATTAGACAGAAAAGCCCAATGCAGTTATCATTACTTTTTATGTCAATCCATAAAATTGTAATTGTGCCTAGATTTATACTTAGAATAGCAGAGATATAAGGATCAGAAAAGAACTACCTCTCTGTATTCATAACTAGAAACCTATACAAATAATTTCTGTGTATGTATGTCAATTGTGAACATGCAACTATGAATGACACAGGGGTTTCTTCAATCTCCATGTGCAGGGCTGCCAATACTTGAACCAAGCCGATGTCCCTTACTCTTGGTTTTTCTTCAAGTGATTTTGAGATGTAAACTCAACTGCCTGTCCAAGGAACCACTCATGTCCCTGTAGATTAAGTAATGGATTGCTCTTTCATTGCTTCCTCCAGCTCACTCAAGCATTACAACACACCCATATCATAGAGTTCATGTACTCAGAAAATCAAGCAGCCTAGAACCAAATGTAGGTGCCAGTGAATTAGGTTTTTCTATCCTCACGTAATTTCACTAGGAAACAAGATTTTCAATTTTCTTTGAAAGATATTATGGAAGAAAGGGAAGGAAGGAATTACACTGTCCAGATTGAAATCATACTTGACTTCATTTATATAATGGTAGCCCATCTACATATCACTTTTAAAACAACAAAATGCATCATAGGAAACAATTAGGGGACTAAGTTATAAGTCTAAAATAACTCAAAACCAAAGGACAGGAGATAGGGTATCTGGCTACCAATTAGAAAGTTACAACTTCAAAGACTGCTTAACAAATAAAATCATAAAGGTCTGTTTCTGTCCAATTTTAGTGAGGTAAATTATACATATTACAAACTTGCCCCCTCAATCCTTGCTAAATACTTTGTTGGGCCCACGATCTGCAGACAATGTTCATTCATTACAAACTAACAATTTAAACATTCAAAAGATATATTCCTCCTTTAGGAATCTATCCTGATATAGCAGGACCTTTCTAAGAATGGATTGTACTAATGAAACTAGAATAATCAGGTATTCAAACAAGTAGAATTTATCAGATTATATACTCAAGGTTGTTGCTTCTGCAAAAACTACATAATTGTCGGGGTTTTTAGCACTCCTTCTCCCCTGACCTGCAGGAGCGGCAATGAGAACACGCCCTGACTAAGATGAGACCGTGAAAGATTAGGGCCATGATATGATCTAGCAGTTCTAAAGTGGATGTCTTTTTTTTATTGTAATTAGTAAAACAGTTACATGATGTTTGCCAGATAGAAGGTGCATTAATTCACATACATTGATACCCTTTCACATGTCTTGGTACCCGTTTCCCTCCCCCCCCACACCCCCCACCCGTCTTGGTTTTCCCCCCTTCCCTATCAAATTTCAAATAACCAAATACAAATAAATTCAATATATCAGATAACAAAGTGAGATACTATACCAATATGAGATAACCAAGGGACAGCAAAGGAGATGAGAGACAACATAGTACATTAAGGACAACAATCATTCATTATATGGCTTCTGTTTCACTATCCTGGAGATCCTTTCAATTAGCTACACATTATATGTCCTTATGTATCAAGATTTTGCTCTATTGCAAATCTCTGCTAGTAGAGCCCAAGGTTTCTACTGATTATGACGAATGGGGGAAACCATTGAGCCTAAGTTCCTTTGAGTCTGGCTTACTTCACTTAATATGAATTTTTCTAAGTCTTTCCATTTCCTAACAAATGGGGCGATGTCATTCTTTCTGACAGCAGCATAGAATTCCATTGTGTACAAATACCACAACTTGTTGATCCACTCATCAACTGAGGGACATCTAGGTTGGTTCCATATCTTTGCTATGGTGAATAGTGCTGCAATGAACATTGTTGTGCTAGTGGGTTTAGTATGTCCTTGTTTCTGGGTGGTTGGGTAAATAACAAGTAGTGGAATTGCTGGGTCATAGGGGAGTTCTATGTTTAGCCTTTTGAGGCACTGCCACACTGCTTTCCATAATGGTTGAACGAGTTTGCACTCCCACCAACAGTGTAGTAGTGATCCCTCCTGGCCACATCCCCTCCAGCATCTGTTGTCATTCGTTTTCCTGATCCTGGCCATTCTAGCTGGAGTGAGGTGGAATCTTAGAGTTGTTTTGATTTGCATTTCTTTTATGACCAGAGATGTTGAGCATTTCTTCATGTGTCTATAGGCCATTTTTGTTTCTTCTTCAGAGAAGACTCTCTTTAAGTCTTTGGCCCATTTTTTAATGGGATGGTTGTTACTTTGGAGGTTAGTTTTGGAGTGATTCAATTTTTTGAGTTGTTGATATATTTTAGATATGAGGCCTTTGTCCGTTGTTTGGTTGGTGAAGATCTTCTCCCACTCTGTAGGCTTCCTGATTAGTTTACTAGCTATGTCCTTTGCCATACAAAAGCTCTGCAGTTTAATGCAGTCCCACTTATCCAGCCTTTCTCTGATTTGTTGTGATTCTTGGTCCTTATTAAGAAAGTTTCGACCTGTGCCAAGGAGGCCTAGTGTATCTCCTATTCCTTCCTGTAGAGTTTTCAGTGTGTCAGCTTTTACCTCCAGGTCTTTGATCCATTTGGAGTTAATTCTAGTGCAAGGTGACAAAGAAGGATCCAGCTTTAGTTTTCTGCAGGTGCTTAACCAGTTCTGCCAGCACAATTGTTGAAGAGGCTGTCTTTCTTCCATTCTATTTTGTTGGCTCCCTTGTCAAAGATTAGTTGGCCATAGGTCTGTGGTTTAATATCTGGGTCCGCAGTTCTATTCCATTGGTCTTCAGGCCTGTTCCTGTGCCAGTACCAAGCTGTTTTGATAATTATAGTTCTGTAATAGAGTCTAAAGTTTGGAATTGAAATTCCTCCAGCGCTGTTCTTTCTGCTAAGAAGTGTTTTTGCTATACGGGGTCTTTTATTATTCCATATGAATTTTTGGATTGCCTCTTCTATTTCTTTAAAGAATGACATTGGGATGTTGATGGGTATTGCATTGAATTTGTAGATAGCTCTTGGCAAGATTGTCATTTTCACAATGTTGATTCTTCCAATCCAGGTGCATGGGAGGTTTTTCCATTTCCTTAGTTCTGCTTTAATTTCCTTCTTTAGGGTTTTAAAGTTTTCGTCAAAAAGGTCCTTTACATTCTTAGTTAAGCTAATTCCTAGGTACTTTATTTTATTTGAGGCTATTGTGAAATAGTTTCTTTCCTGCTTATTGCCTTGTTCCTCTCACTGTTGGCATAAAGGAAGGCAGTTGATTTTTGAGGGTTGATTTTATAGCCTGCTACTCTTCCAAAGCTTTGAATCAGCTCAAGGAGCTTGGGAGTAGAGTCTATAGGATTCTTTAAATGCAGAATCATGTCATCTGCAAAGAAGGATAGTTTTATTTCCTGTTTCCCTACTTGGATCCCCTTTATGCTTGCTTCTTGCCTTATTGCACTGGCTAGGAATTGTAGTACTATGTTAAAGAGTAGTGGAGAGAGTGCGCATCCTTGTCTTGTTCCTGATTTTAGAGGGAATGGCTTTAGATTTTCACCATTAAGTGTAATACTAGCAGTAGGTTTCTCATTCACAGCCTTTATTACATTGAGGAATGTTCCATGGATTCCTAGTTTCTCCAGAGCTTTTAACTTAAAGGGGTGTTTGATCTTTTCAAATGCCTTTTCCACATCTATTGAGACAATCATGTGATTTTTGTCCTTGCTCCTGTTGATGTGTTAAATTATATTAATTGATTTGCGTATGTTGAACCAGATTTGCCTCCCTGTGATGAATCCAGTTTGATCATAGTGTATAATTTTTTTGATGAGTTGTAGACGGTTGGCCAGTATTTTGTTGAGAAGTTTTGCATCGATGTTCATCAAAGATATAGGTCTATAGTTCTCTTTCTTTGATGAATCTCTGTCTGGTTTGGGGATGAGGGTTATACTGGCTTCATAGAATGAGTTTGGTAAGGAACCTTCATTTTCAATTTCGTTGAAGAGCTTGAGGAGTATTGGTGTGAGCTCTGCTTTGAAGGCCTTATAGAATTCAGCTGTGAATCCATCTGGCCCTGGGCTTTTCTTAGGCTGAAGGTCTCTTATTGCCATTTCTATTTCTGTGCTTGAAGCAGGCCTGTTTATTTGGGTTAGTTCTTCTAACTTGAGTGGTTTGCTCAGCAGCTTTACACTCATTGGACATTTGTTGGAGTTCCGTCAGATTTTTGTTTGTAGATTCTATGAATTCATCCATTTTTCTTTGTAAATCCTTCATTATGGCTTCTTTTATGGATTCCTCTCATTCACGTATCACCTTGTTTATGGGTTCATCTCGTTCAGATGTGGCTTCCTTACAAATTTCTTTCTGTATGTTTTCAAACTTTCATTAATCATGTTAATCAATGGCATTTTTATAGCATTTAGAGAACTCTCCCCTAGTTTTGCCATTGACCTCTCCATTGCCTGTTTATATTGGGTGGGAGATGCTATTCCTTGACTTGTCATTTTCTTGAGTTTTCTTGTTCTGTCCATTTGACAATGGGAGCAAGACTAATACTGTACAAGATTATAACGTTTAAGATATAACAAATCTAGACCTCTTTAGCTGGCCAGACAATAATGTTCTCAATTTTAGATTGGTATTATCGCTCCCTCTCTCTTTTTTATGTACTTACAGGCAAATCTATTACCACAACCTATCACCATTTTATGACCAAAAAATAAACCCCTCAATCCAATCTGTATTGTATTTAATTCCCTCTGGACCTACAGTAAAATTGAACACTTAGATATACAGTATTGCTCAACAACCACCAACTGTAGAACCATGCATTATGAAAGTTGAAGGATGAACAGAGGACCAGAGATAGAAAAACAGTATGAAAGAAAAGAGGCGAGGTAAGAAAAGAGTAATGAGCAGTGTAAGATTAATATAGTAATGAAGAAAAGGGATAGTGTAATAACTGACCTAAGGTGAAAGAAAGGTAAAAGAGTTGAGTACAAATTTTAGATAATATGAGATAAAACTTATGAAAATAGGAAGAGTGATAAGAAGAGTATATAGAGAAAAGAGGGAGGGAAGATTCTACATAATTGTGAGTTCTTAGACAAGAAATACTTGATTAAACAATATATTAAAAAGCAGGTGACTGTATCAATATAAATAGCACTTGTATCCAATCTGTACCCAGTGCTGTCACTATCCTTCTAGGAATGATCACAGTGACAGAAGTAAAGAGGGGGAAAATTGGAAAGAATAATAATATCCAAAAAATAAAGGTGGAGGTAAAATGCCAAAAAAATAAATAAAAATGCAAAAAAATAGAGTAGCAAAAAGCGGGTGGAAGAAAGAAAAAGGTTATTCTTCAATTTGTCTTTTCTGGTGGTACAGGATAGGAAAATTGTGTCTCCAGTAAATTCGGCATCCAAACCCTTCAAAAAGTCTTTTTCTCTTCTGCCTTTTTCCTCTCTGTCGGATATCACTGTGATTCTAAAGCTTACTTAAGATTGATCATTGGGTATGAACTTTCCCCTTTGATTCTAGAACTGGTATCTTGAAGAGAGCACAGAAAGATTCACACTGAACCACTGCCATCTTCCGCCATTGACTAATTCTTTTATTCCTATTTTTATTATTATTATTATTATTATTATTATTATTATTATTATTATGTAGTTGTACTAAGGATTAGACAGTTACCAAAGCAGTTTTTGAATATAATATATCTTGATCAATGTCACTCCTCCAAAAATATCACCTTCCCCTACTCACGCCTTCACTCTCTCCTAGGTCCTAACTTTTTAATGACACATCTGCTTCTTACCATTTTACTGCAAGAAATCATACAACAGAAACCTTAGACTTCTCCCCCATATTAAGGTCAAACTTGAGAGCACATATTCATATTAAAAGAGCAGTGCATATGTCTTAATAAAACCCCCTTTTTAATTCTATAAATGAAGAATTTATCATTATGTTTCTGAGTATCAGAAAATGGGATACTGGAAATCTAGAGGGTAGGAGAGAGGATGGTAGGAGAATGAAGACAAAAGTGGGAAATATTATTAAAATATTTTATACATACCCTTCAAAACTAAGACAACTTAAGGGAGGGGAGTTTGGGTAGAAAAAAGGAGAATAAAAGTGTTGATATGGATCAAGATACATTGTATTCATCAACTACTTTATTGAATGGCAAGTCCTTTGGACAACTACTTTAATGTAATTCAAATATTTATTTAAAAAATAGAATATTGAAGATATAGTTGAAGTTGGGAGAATTGGGGAGACAGAAAAGGTGTCAACAAACAAAATACATTGTACACACAAACTGATATGTTGAACTGTAACATCTTGGCAAAACAAATTAATATTAATCATGATAATGAAGAAAGGAGTGCACATCTATTTAAAAACCTATTCTTTTTTTGCAGGCCAGGGGCTTGAACTCAGGGCCTGGGCATTTTCCTTAAACACATTTTTCTCAATGACACTATTCTGCCACTTGAGTCACAGCACAACTTTTGTTTTTTTTCTCTTTATGTGTTTCCAGGGAATCAAATCTAGGGCTCTGTGCATACTAGAGAAGCTCGAGACTCTAGGCTACACTCTCGGCCACATGTCATGGATTGTTTTCATTATTCTGCCGTCCCTGTGTTGTAAATGTCCAGAGACTTGGACTATTAATACACACAGTTTGGTTAATTGTGACCTATGGATATTAATCCTCCAAGGCCATATAGAAGCCAAAGATGAGCCTTCCCTCAGTGTCTCCAGGACACTGGTCCTATATCTGTCTCCTCATCAACAGCACTCTGCTCCTTCTGTGTCTTCATATCTTTGCTGAGGACAGAGGCTGTACTTGTGCTGGGCACCAGATCTGGGGTCCTCAGATCTGTACACCTTGGCCATAGCTGAAGAGAGAAGCAGCTTAAGCAATAGAGTGTAGCAGAATGGGTGGTGAAAGACTTTCAGGAATGTCTTCTCTGAAGCATGAGGACAGGTAGGATGGTTTGGGCATCACAGGAGGTGAGGATGTCCTTGTAAAACCCTAACCAAATGGAGACTGGAAAATTTAGACCTCAGTGAACTTCCACGTAAGGGTTGAAGTTTAGATGTACCAGGATATGTGATGCTTTTTATTCTCATTTGTGGGTCACCAAATGTAGCAGCATATAAATGGTTCAAACCATTTTGCAAAGTTCCTGGCGGTACTTTCATTTTGCCTCCTCCTAACTCCCTGCTTTTTGCTAGTTAATTGAAAACAAGAGAATCTCAGAATTCCCTGTGACAGACTGGCTTCTACCTGTGAATCTCAGACCTTACCTCTGTCATATTTAGAATTAGAAATGTGAGCCACCTGCCACTGGAACACTGTATAATTTAAGGAGCAGGATGTTTCAGCTTCCTCCTATTCATGTGGTTAAACTACAGCTTACTTGATGAGAGGAGTTATTCCATCAGAATCCTTTTCTGCCACACTTTACTCAATTTGTGTGTGCACTGATCCACATGACCCAGGGTGTATTCATATGTCTTGAAAATTTAGATTTAATTTCCAAGTTTTAGAGAAGGATAAATGCCCTTTGTTTCTCTGATCCTGATTATTTCCATCAATACCACATTTCCTGGCCTGCACATTTCCCTACAAATGCCATAATACCAGAATAGGCAAGTCCAGAAGAATCAGAAGTAGATTCCTGCCTCCCTGATGAAAGAATAGAGATGAATAAGGAACGACTGTTCATGGCATTGGATTTTCTTTTCAGTGGGGCAAGAACATTCACTACACCAATGGATGGAAAACTGCTTTGTTCTCCTAATTCAATATTGCTCTAGTGGCTTGGCCTTCTGCTGGCTCTTCTCCCATGGGATCTTCCTGAAATCCTCCAGCCCAGATTACCACCCAGAATCTCAATCTACACATGAAAGCCCCCTCTCCCACCCTAACAGTGGATGGCCTTCCAAGAGCTTAGGACAGGCCACTGGCTACAAAACGTAGGCCCCTAGACAGAGACATGCATCACAAACATGTAAAACTCTTGGATCCCTTCTGATGTCCTGGAACTTGTCCGCCCACAGTACAGACAGGTAGGCTATACTGTCAGTTGGTCTTGCTCTAGCCAGCCTTTACGTTCTTGGCTTTCCAACACAGTTGTGTGTCACTGGGCAGATCTGTACACAGAAGAGAGGAACAGACATCCCAGAGTTAGAAGATTCTAGAAGTAAAGCATTGCCACATTCACAAACACTAGTATACTGTACTGCAGAGGTGGTATATGGTTCAAACATGTAAATACTTGAGTTTCAAATATTTAGAGCTGAATATACCTGGATATTTGTTTTCCTTTCTATCAAGAGGTTTTGTTTTTGAGCAAATGTACAGGTAATAAAGAAGCACAAAATCAAACCCACGTTACAGATTTCCTTCTCCTGAGAATCTCAGAGGATCCAAAATTACAAGCCATGCTCTTTGGGCTCTTCCTGTCCATGTACCTGATCACTGTGATGGGAAATCTGCTCACCATCCTGGCTGTCAGCTGTGACCCCCACCACCACACCCCCATGTACTTCTTCTCAATCCTCTCCTTAGATGACATTTGCTTCATCTCCACCACCGTGCCCAAGATGCTAGTGAACCTGCAGAGTCACAGCAGAGCCACCTCCTGTGTAGGCTGCCTCACACAGATGTGTCTGTACACCATTTTTTCTGTATGGATGTTATACTTCCTACAATGATGGCCTATGACTGCTTTGTGGCCATCTGTCACCACCTGAATTACTCTCTCATCATGAACACTAGTCTATTTGTCACCTTGGTTTTGCTGTCACTTGTTGTCAGCTTCTTGGAAGGACAGATGCACGTGTGGATGGCATTGAGGATGACCGATTTCAAGCAATTGGAAATCCCAAATTTCTTCTGTGACGCTTCAAATCCTGTATCTTTCCTCTGAAGACACACTCACACTTGAGTCAGAGCTCTATTTCTATCTTTTCTATGTATGCCCTCCCAAGGAATGGATTTTGTGCATCTGTGCATCCTGGCAAACCTCTACCAGGAAAGTGCTGACAGAGAGCTTATTTCTGTAGAGATAACAGGCCCTTCTACCTTTTGTCAGTCTTTGGGAACCGTGGATTTCAGGTCAAATTTTCCTGAGCAGGATTGCAAACTAGAGTCCGGTATGCATATCTGTGCAGGTGAGTGATGTCTTCCAGGATTGTCTTCCTTTTTCTTGGTGCTTTGTGGTGTTGAGGGCCTGCTCACTTGAATGCAAAGTACTTTGTTAACTTACTGGTTTCAGAGATAGTTTGTCACCGGAAATACCATTAGAGCTTTGGACCCAGGTGTCACTGCTCGCAGGAAGCTATGCACACAGGTATGGGAAATCCACAGTGAACTCCTACCACTCCCTCCCAACACCTGGGGGTAAGGGTGAGTTTTCTCTTCTGTTCGTACCTGCTATTAGGTGAACAAGAAATGTGGGTTGAAAGGACAGAATTCTTCACTGTACTTCATCCCTTGATGTATGTTGGAACTTTCCAGGTTGGTCATGTTTTAGAGAGCCTCTGATCAATAGGTATGCTGCAGAGTTTGAGGCTGGCCTGTTGGTTTCCTGGCCCATGCCCCCATTATTGTTGCTTGAAGTCAGGGCCTGAGCACTCTTCCTAAGCTTTTGTTGGTCAAGGCTAGCACTTTATCACTTGAAGGAGAATACCACTTCTGGTTTTCTTTAAGTATGGGGAACCAAGGAATAGAACCCCAGGCTTTGTGCAAGCTCACCAAACACCAAATCAGTAGTAAAATGACTCAGCCTTAGCCAGTTGTATTTAAATTATATCTTTCAGGGCAAAAGCAAAATTGAATGGAAACAAGGAGGCATTCAAGGCAGGAAATAAACAAATACAATGACTCCATTCGTATTGGTGCAGGCCTACTTAGGAATTCCATAAATTGTTGCTGTCAAATGGCAACAATTATCTGTATAAAAAAAGACTTTGAAGAATTATGTGCCCTCAACTCAGCCTGCTTTCTACCATACCAGAAGGAACAATCCAAGATCACAACATATTATAGCCATGTAGGGAGGAGTTGGGGAGGAGACAGGCCCCGACTCCAAAAGGCAGAGACACCAGTTCTCAAGACAAAGGTGAATGCACTTTTTTTTGTCAGTCCTGGGCTTGAGCTCAGGGCTTGAGCACTGTCCTTGGACTTTCTCAAGACTAGAGCTCTACCAATTGAGCCTCAGCACACTTCCGGCGTTTTTCTGTGTATGTGGTACCAAGGAATAGAACCTGGGTCTTTGTGCATGCTAGGCAAGCACTTTAACCACTAGGCCAAACTCTCGGCCCGTGAATGCACTTTTTATGGAACTTTCTTAGCTGAATATGGTAATAAAAGTACACATAGATTGCTTCTGTATTTCTTTGCCTTCTCGTAGTAACTGAGTGTGCTATTAGGCCAATATTTTCACAACGAACTGGTAATTCTGTTCTCTTATCATACCCAATGTTCTTATCAAGCTTCAGGGGTGCTGAGTGAACTTGCACTATTCAGGAGACTGAGATGGGAAGACCATCCTTACTTCATGTTTATTTTCGCTTTCAGATTTCAAAGGTATCCTAGAATTTCAGACAAAAGGAATGGCCACTGCCCTCAGGCTGATTGTTGCATGTTTGCTCCCCGCGCAAGGGTCCAGCCGGTGCAGTGCCAACAAGCACCAGTTAGTGATGAAGGGCCCTAGGAGGACATGGATGGCCAAAGCCCTGGAGTGTGGGGAGTCTGGGGATTGGATAATAAAGTGCACTTAGTGATAGCATTCAAGGAGCTTCTGGTCTCCAGGATTGGTTAGAAAGCAGTGTTGGTGGAAAAGTCACAAGGCCACACACATGTGTTTCTCCAGGGCATGGCCAATGGCAAGAAACTCTGGTTGGATGGCCTTGACCCAAGTGCCCCAATAGTATTAGCATGCGGTGCCTGGGCAGTTGAAAGGAGGGTGTGGCTAGAAGGCCAGGGAAGGTGCATGTTGGGAGACCCCTAGCTGGGAAGCCAGGGATTGGCTGGTGTGAGGGAGGAAGAAGCCTATAGGGGGAGCTGTCAGAGGGTGGTGGGGCAGCCAGAGCAGAATATAAGAAGAAGAACTGGCCAGCTGGTTCATTCTGGACGCTGGCCCCCAGAGGATCCGGACTGCATTTGCCCACACATCCATCCTCTAATTCTTCCCTGCCTTAAGCCAACATCTAACATATATGTGTGTTCAAATATTTGTGTGTGCATGTGTGAAAGTTTATGAGAAACTGAACTTTAATTAACTAGTAAAACATCCAGAGATGGAGATGTGGTTCAAGTGATGGAGTGCTACCCTGAACACAAAATCTCAGGGATAGAATCCAAGCTCTGAATTTAGGCATAGTACTGGCAGAAAAAACAAGAGAATATGGAAGAAAGGATAATAATAAATACCAAATTAAGAGAAACTCAGATGAACTCATTTAATTAATTCCACGCACAAGGAAAATGTTCAAAGTCCAGGAGAATTTCTCTTGATGGAAAGAAAATCATTGAGTGTGTATTTGGGAACTTCCAGTGCAACTTGAAAAAACAATTTCCAGACTATAGGCCTGAAATGTACATAAAGTTTTTCCCTAATCAGGCCAAATAATGAGTAAAAATCATTATCGCTGGTCTGGGTGGTTCACGCCTGTAAACCTAGATAATCAAGAGACTCAGATCTAAGGATCAAGGTTCAAAGCCAACCAGGGAACTAAAGGATCAGAGACCCTTATCTCCAACTAACTTCTATAAAATGGGAAGGGGGGCTTGACACAAGAGAGGGGAAGTAGCCTTGATCTGAAAAGCTCAGGGAAAGTACCCAGGATGAGTTCAAGCCTCATGACTCAGAAAATAAAACATCCTGGTAGTCTGTCCTTCATTCCTGTCCCTCTCCACGATTTCTTTGGTTCCCAGTGGGTCTATTCAGTCATCACCAATGCTGACTGGCTCAACACCGGTTGTGAAATCAAGTTTTTTTTTTCAGGAATTGATCTGAGTAGAGTGACAGACATTTCCTGATGGACAACATATTTCCTGGAATGCCGGGGCCAGCCAGCAGCAAACCAGGGTTCGCAGATTGGGGTTCCTGAAATAGGGGATAAGGACTAGGAAGAAATAGAAGAGAGACAGACACACCGGGTCCGGGATGTCCGCAGTCCAGATAAAGACTGCCGCGTTTATTTTTCACTCCCGCTTCTTCTCTCCTCCAGACCCAGGGAACCACCAGGTGTTACATTCATATGGTAAATCTCAGGTCATTTACATAGAATAGGGCCAGAAAACAATAAGACAATAAAGCCATTGTCTGATGCAAGTCAAGGTACAGTTTGATTCCACTCTGGCTCCCAACATATCCCCCGTTTTTTATTTTAAAAGAAACACAAGTGCAATTTTTACTCTTTTCTATACCCCTAATTTATCCTGTCACATTTTCCAAAAATGACTTTGGTCCCTTGGTCTAACGGGGATTGATGGGCGGAGATTCAACTTCTGTGACTTCTTCAAGCTGACTCAGGGGTGTTGTCTCTGTGCTTGACCAGGGACCTTAAGAAGCCTAGCCTGTTTTATCAAGGAGTTGCAAGGATTAGATATTAGGAACAATTATTTACTCCAAACTAGAGATCATATTTGACATTTAACAACTGCACAAACCATCTTTGGCTACAATAGTGTAGCTTACATAGCACCCATTTGCAAAGGCTTTTTCTTGATTGTCTGGGGAACTAAATTTCTGCAACCTTAACAATGCTTCAGTTGTCAGATCTAAACAGATTAATAGAGACACAAGCCCCAGATCCACAAACTTTTCCTAAATTTGTGGCTGGTGTCAAAAAATAAATAAATAAATAAAATTTTCGCTCAATTAGGACTTTAAACTACCCACTATCACAGAAGATTGACAACTTCCTGCCCAGTTATGAAAGGCACGGGCATTAGTAAGGCATGCTTACAAACTATTCTATGACTTCCCGGCTCTGATTAATTTGATTGGCCAAGCACAGGTGACTAAGATCTGACACCATCTCTGCCATCCAAGCAGAGGCTTTCGTGTCCCAGTAGTGTCTCTCCACACAGGGATAAACATGCCATTGGCATTTCACTTTGTTGGTTGCTGTACTTGAACTCGGGGCCTGGGCACTGTCTCTCAGCTCTCCAGCTCAAGGCTAGCACCCTACCACTATGAGTCCCGAGCTTGGTGCTTGAGTGCTTCCCCCCAGCTTTTCAGCTCAGAGCTAGCACTCTGCCACTTCAAGCTCCAAAGCAACTCTGTCCCAGCATTGTGCTGGCAGATTAGACACCACAGTTTCACAGGGACTTTGCTTTGCCTGGGCAGGCTCACAGCTGCGGCTTTCAGATCAATGAGTCCTACAAAAGACCACGTTACTCCAATTAAAGCAACAAGGTGGTCAACACAGAAATAGTCTCTAAGCATGAGCTTACCTAGAACCTGGTAAAAGCCAAAGTTGCATCTGAATAAGGATTGCTGTCCTTCTCCATGGGCTAGCTGGAAGTTGCCATAAGGTAACTTACAAGAGCAACCTGAAATAGCAATTAAGCAATTACTTTGGTAGTCCTAATTTTTCTTTTTTCTCTTTCTTTAAACATTTAAGACAACTTCACTTTCAAATATTGTTTAGAAACCCATTTCGAATGTTCTTAATAACTTTTACTTATACTGGCTTAAACAATTAACACCTTAGCCTTTATTTGCAATTGAAAAACCTTCAAGGGCACAAAGAACTCCTTCTGCCTTCAGGCCCCCTAAGGCCCAAGGCACTCCTCTTGCCTTTTAGAAAAAAGGGCTCTTTTGCAGTTTAGATTACTGTCTAGAACTCCAACAACAGTTTAAACTCAAATAACAGTTTTTCCCTAATTCAAGAACTATAGACATCAGTGCACCAAAAGTCTAAGTCTGGACTTACTTTCCTCTCCTTTTTAAAATACACCCAATAGCATGGAGATAAACTTTTAAACATTCCTTTAAAATACTAATCACATTATCCACATTTTACCATAAGATTTCTAGTGTCAGTTTGCAAGGAAGGACAGGCAAAGTTTCTGACGTTAATGAACACTTTTACATTTAAATCTCTAATACATGTTTCCAAACTTTAACTTAAAGTAATAAATCCCAAATTCCCTAACACCTCTGTGCTGAACAGGATACAATCTTTACAATGTAAACAGCTGTATGCCCTGCAATAAAATGCAGATTTCAGGATCTAGAAAAATATTTACCAGTTTTTCTTTAAGACAACACAATAATTCTTTGAGACATTGTAAAATATTCAAACCTAATATTTTTGTTGAAGTTTTAAGCTTAGATTTACCCAATTGTCTTTGTGTTTAAGTATAAATTTATCCATTGTTTTATACAGCATGCTGACAATTTAACCTTGAACATGTTCACTCACTCATTCACACACATTCATATTCAAAGATCATAAAGCGCGCAAAATTAATATCGGCCGTTCAATTTCCGGGAAGTTTGTGTCAAGAGAGTTTTGCCAATTTTACTCTTACAGGTGAGAACCAGGTTCAAAACAAAACTTTTTGCAAGGCAACTTAGCTGGAATTTATTTTTTCCAGGGCTTGTTACAACTGCAGACATAGGGGAGCGGCCATGCTAGGCCCAGAAACATTCAAATAAATAACAAGGATGTGTGCTTGAGTACGCACAGAAAAACCATAAGGATCCATACTTAGAAATGGTACCAATTTCAAAGACAAAACTGGACAAGGAAAAATATGTAACCCGAACAAGACAGAGAAACGGAGACTTTTAAATAATCAGACATTGACATATAACAAGAAAATTGGACTCAATCAGATACACTTAACAAAAAAAAAAACATGAGCTCAAATGAATGTTTTCACCAAACAGTTATTTTTAGATTTAGACATGTCTTGCTGGTGGGACTCTCAGGTATGCCTTGTTATCGACAAGAAACTCAGAAGGGGAGGGGGGGGTCAAGGCGTCCCTTGACCACCCAGGCCTTTTCAAACAAACAAACAAAAATAAAATAAAATAAAATAAAATAAAATAAAATAAAACACAGACATACAGGGGGGTCGGCCGACTTCTACTTACCTCTGGAGGCCTATGCTTTTCACCTGGGCATCTTTTACAAAAAGGTTATTAAGAAGAGGGATGATAAAGACAAAATAATGTCACATATTAAATTGTGTAGAGTCAATGAATATGTTAAAAGGTCCCTACATAATAGTAAAAGGAGGAGAAACACAGCTCATATGAATGTGTGGAACAAGTGGATCAGTAGCAGTCCCAATTGACATGCACAAATAACTCAGGTCCTTCCCACGTCACAGGATGCACCACTGGAGGGTTGGGGGTGTAGGCCCCGTGAGTCGATGCTTGGATGGCCACTGTCACTCTCCACAATCTGAATGCAGCATTCAGGCAGCCAGCGGGCGTCATTTTCTCCTTGTGAAAAAACACATACATGCCCTCGACCCCAGGTTAGAACAGGATCGGGTCCATGCCAAGCACCAGTTAGGGGATCCTTCCACTTTACTAAGGCAAAAGCACGCTGCTCTCTTTTTTCCCAGAATCGCTGAGCAGCAGATAAATTATTTGAACCCAAATTCAAAAAATTTAAAACAAATAAAGCATGATTAAGTATATTCACAGGGGTAGCGGGATACAACTCTCCTTTCTGTATTTTAGAAATTTGATGTTTTAATAATCCATTAGCTCTCTCCACGATGCCTTGACCTTGAGGATTGTAAGGAATGCCTGTAATATGAGTGATATTATAGGAATGGCAGAAGGATTGAAATGTTCGGCCTGCATAGCCAGGGCCATTATCTCTTTTTATTTGCGAGGGAATCCCCATCACAGCAAAGCATCGAATGCAGTGAGAAATACAATGTTTAGTGGCTTCCCCAGCAAGGGGGGTGGCCAAGATTAAGTATCTACAGTAACATGAACATATTTTAATCGGCCAAATGATGGAACATGTGTGACATCCATCTGCCAAATGTGATTAGAAAGCAGTCCTCGTGCATTTATACTTAAATGGGGGGCTGGTGAAAAAGGGACACAGTTGGAGCAAGTCTTAACTATTTGTTGTGCTGCTTCTCTAGATAATTTAAACTGTGGGCGCAAGGCTCGACTGTTTTGATGGTGGATGGCATGTGACTGCATAGCAAGTTCAACCTGAGTTAAGTAAACTCTGGTGGCGGAGTCCTTAACTGCATTGCCCTCACTTAAAGGGCCAGGAAGATTAGTGTGAGCTCAAACAAAGCCAAAAATACAAGGGTGGTTGCGAGAACAAAGCAAAGTTTCTACTTGGCGAAATTGAGTCTGGATATTGGAGTTAGTAGTTCCAATAAAGGGAACAGTTTCTATGACTTGAAGAGCACGAATTACATATTGACTGTCTGAGTATAAGTTAAAGGGCTCGTCTTGTAACAGGACGAGTGCTTGTAAAACAGCCTCTAATTCCACCTCTTGGGCGGAGGAAAAACCCGTAACCCAAGATTGAGTTTTCCCATTAATGGTCAAAGCAGCCGTTCCATTAGAGGATCCATCTGTAAATACCAAAGCGGCAGAAGATAAAGGCGAGGCCTGTACTATGGAAGGAAATAGAAACGTATGACACGCAGCAAATTGGAGAAGTTTGTTAGACGGGTAGTGATGCAAAATTTTTCCCGTATAATTGGCCAAAGTAATGGCCCAAGGATCGCAATGGGCGAATAGCCAATCTTGTTGTTGTAGATTATATGGCACACAGATAAAATGAGGTTCCTGACCTAAATATTTACGGGAATCCACTCGGCACATATGTATCAGATTAGCTACCAGTTCGTAGTATGGGGTCAGCACTTTGCCCGGTGTTGATGGTAGATAAAGCCATAAAAGTGGGCCATCCTGCCACAATACAGCAGTTGTGGAGTGAGAAGTAGCTAAAATGTAAACTCCCCATGGTTTAGAATAGTCACAATAGGTCACTTGTTGCTGGGAAATTGCCTTTTCTACAATTTGCATGGCCCTCCTGGCGTCAGGATTTAATTCGCGCAAGGATGTAGGGTTGGTATCTCCTTTTAAGAGATCAAAGAGGGGTTTTAACTCTACTATGGAGAGCTTTAGATAAAGCCAAAGCCAATTTATATCTCCTAAAAATTGCTGAAAATCATGAGGAGTTCTTAAGTGTGAAGTTTTTAATTGTATTTTTTGGCTTTTAAAATAGTGTGGGCCTAATATATGGCCTACATATGTGAAAGGGGGGTGTTCCTGAACCTTTTCAGCTGCTATTATAAGGCCAAAGAGGCTCAGATCTTGCTTTAGTTGTCCAAAGGCTTGTCGTAGGACGATAGGGTCAGAACAAGCCAACAAGATGTCATCCATATAATGAACAATATAAACAGAAGAAAATTTTTCACGAGTGGAAGAAATGGCTCTAGCTACAAAACTTTGACATAAAGTTGGGCTATTTGCCATGCCCTGTGGAAGCACAAGCCAGTGATATCGCTTCATGGGTTCTTTAAAATTAACAGAGGGGATGCTGAAGGCAAAGCGCTTACAGTCTTGAGGCGCCAGGGGTATAGTATAGAAACAATCCTTCAAATCTATAATAATCTTATAAGTATCCTTTGGGATTGCCATGGGTGAAGGCAAGCCAGGCTGTAGGGCCGCCATCAGTTCCATGGTGGCGTTCACTTTTCTCAAATCCTGTAACAGCCTCCATTTACCTGACTTTTTCTTTATAACAAAAATTGGAGAATTCCATGGAGAGTTAGAAGGGGCCACATGTCCCAAGTCCAGCTGTTCCTGTACCAGCTGCTGAACTGCAATGATCTTTTCTAGAGAAAGAGGCCACTGTTCGACCCATACTGGTTCTTTAGAGAGCCAATTTATGGGATCAGCATGAGGGGCAGGACAAACTACAGCCCCCGTTAAAGAATAACCTAATCCTTGTCTCCTAGGGTGAGACTGGGGTTTGAGTGGCTCTAGCACCCCCTGTGCTGCTCGGCCTAGTCCCCTAAAGGGGAGGAGGCCTTGATCAAGTAACTGCTTAGTGACCGCAGCACTAGGACTAAACATATACACTCCCATTTTTTCCATGATATCACGACCCCATAAATTAATTGGCAGATGATCCAGGACATATGGCTGAAAATGACCAGAGTGCCCTTCCTTATCTCTCCAAATAAGGATCGCACTGCTCTGCTGTGGGTCAGTTTCTTGCCCAACCGCCTGTAGGGAAGTCATAGAGGTTGTCAGGGGCCATTGGGCTGGCCAATGTTTTTTAGATATCACAGACACATCTGCTGCAGTGTCTAATATTCCTTTAAAGGGCTTTTCTTGTAGAAATATAGTCATCTCAGGCCTCTCTTGTTTTATGCTTTGTACCCAATAGATATCAGAAGATCTAAATCCTCTCTGTCCACATGGGGAATTAGCAGTCTCCCCGGGAGGTAAAGGCACAAGTATTAGTTGTGCTAATTTTTGACCGGCTGGGATCGATACCACGTGTTTCGGGGCAGAGGCCATAACTTTGATTTCTCCAGTAAAATCCTGGTCAATTTTGCCAGGTGTAATCTGTATCCCTTTAAGGGCTGAGCTACTTCGCCCTAACAGCAATCCAGCCACTCCCGGGGGAAGGGGGCCCAAGACCCCCGTGGGGAGAGCTTGTGTCCCCATCTCTGGGGTCAATACTGAGCAGGTGGAGGAACAGAGATCCAATCCTGCACTGTCTGGGGTGGCAGGGAGGAGGCTGGAGATTGATCTTGGGGGTTGTTAGAAGATGCACTTGTGGCCGAGAAGAGGGTGGGACTGCCCCATGGTTTTGCGGGGCCAGGGGCTGGCCCCTTCTCCAGTTTCCCAAAAACGGGCAGCCATTGCGATTTGTTGCTGACTTGCAATCTTTAGCCCAGTGCTTCCCTTTACCACAGCATGGACATGTGCCAGGTGATTTTTCTCTCTTTAACCTGGCCTGGCGTGGGCATTGCGTCATCCAATGTCCTATTTGTCCACAAGAAAAGCAACGCCCTGGGGGTCTAGCATCCCGAGAATGCTTCTGACCTCTATATTTTAGAAACTCAGTAACAGTCTTTCCTTGAGGAGTGGCGGCTAAAGTAAGGCTTTGTACATGGGAGGGTCCAATACCAGCACAAAGTGAAATAAAGTCCGTGATTCCTCCCTTATTCCTATGGGGTCTGATAGCCGCCTGACAGGCGGTGTTGGCATGTTCATAGGCTATGTGTCTAATTATAATCTTCCTTGCATTCTCATCTTGTACTAGGCGGTCTGCAGTCTCCATTAATCGAGACAAAAATTCAAGATAAGGTTCATTCGGTCCCTGTTTAACTTCTACTAGAATTTTTGTACGATTGGAATTGCGTAACCTTTTCCAAGCCTCTGTCGCCCCAGCATTTATTTGTAAATAGGCCTCCTTTGCATAACCCAATTGATCTTCGGTGTTTTTATAGGTTCACTCTCCTAATAACTGATCAACAGTGTAAGGCAGGTTCTTAGACCTATTTGTTTCAATTTTAGCCCGACACTGTGCAGTGAACTCTGTCTCCCATAATAAGTACTCTCCTGCACTAAGGCATGCTCTGGCAAGCCGCTTCCAGTCATTTGGGCATGCAATACCAGCACACGCGGCCTCCAATATTACTTGAGTAAAAGGGGCAGTTGGCCCATATTGGGAGCAGGCACTCTTTAAATCCTGTAACAGTTTAACAGGAACAGGTTGATGGTATACTTGTTCATCATGATAAACTAAACTAGGGAAGCATGGAGGCCCTGAAATATCTTCCCTCTCTCTAGCAGCCTGAGTCAGGTTTAATTGCGATGCACTGTGCGTGGTTGTAGTGCCTGTTAAAAGGGAATTGTTGCTAGGGCCTTTAGGCTTGCCTAAAGGTTGAAAAAGAGATTGAGGCCCTAAGGCTGCAGCCGGAGGCGGTGGGTGTGAGGGGTAAGGTTTAGAATCAGACACCATAGTGGCCTGAGGGTCATCTTTCTTTCATACTTCTGGGGGGGCTCTCTGCTCCATCCCCATTTTCGATAGAAAATGTAGCATTTCTTCTAACTTCTTCTCCATCGTAGCCATCCGGCCCTCCATTGACTCATCATAACTTTCCTCCTTGATATTCAAACCTGAATTCTGATACTCAATATCTACTGGTTGTTGTTCCCTTTTCAAGATCTCACTTAGACTCTCTTGGGCTGCGGCATATGGCTCAGCCTCAGGTTTTTCAGAAGGGTCCTTTAATTCATAAATTTCCCTTAATTCAAGATTAAGTTCAGCATTCTCATGTTGAGGATCTATGCATTCACTTACTAAATTCCATACATCAATAGCCTCTACTGGGGTCTTTTCGGGGCCATATACATTATAATATTCTTGAATTCTTTTTCCTATCCGCTGCCAGGTTTTTTGGAATTCCTCCTCTATAAACCTCAGGCATGTCTCCTCGACAAACTGTAGGAAGCTCTGAAGTACCCCTTTTTCCACCCACGTTCCGTCGGCTTCAAGTAGGCCTGTTAAGATCGGTACATATGACCTATGGCTATTAACTTGACCCATAATTTTTACTCCTGACTATACACTCTCTTAAGATCCTCTCTTAATAGTCCTACGATGTGTTACTCACCACAGGGAGGGGTCCTTCACCTTCGTCTCAGATTTTCAGGGTCCCTGTTCGGGCGCCAGATGCCGTGGCCAACCGACAGCAAACCAGGATTTGCAGATTGGGGTTCCTGAAATAGGGGGCAAGTAATAGGAAGAAATAGAAGAGAGACAGACACACCGGGTCCGGGATGTCCGCAGTCCAGGTAAAGACTGTCGCGTTTATTTTTCACTCCCACTTCTTCCCTCCTCCAGACCCAGGGAACCTCCACGTGTTACATTCATATGGTAAATCTCAGGTCATTTACATAGAATAGGGCCAGAAAACAATAAGACAATAAAGCTATTGTCTGATGCAAGTCAAGGTACAGTTTGATTCCACTCTGGCTCCCAACACTAACCATCAATCTAAATCTTACTCTAAACAAAATCCTAAACCTAACCCTCACCCTCACCCTAACACTAACCTTCACGATAACCCTTAACCTAACTCTCACCCTCACCCTAACGCTAACCCTAATCTTCATCCTCACCCTCACCCTAATCCTCCCTCTCAGCCTCACCCTAACCCTAACCCTAACCCTCACCCTCACCCTAACCCTCACTCTCACCCTCACCCTAACCCTAACCATAACCCTCAACCTAACCCTATCCCTCAGACTTACCATGACCCTCACACTAACCCTCACCCTCATCCTTACCCTCCCGTTCACTCTCAACCTAACCCTAACACTAACCCTCACCCTAACCCTAATCCTCATCCTAACTGTAACCCTAAACCTAAACCTTACCCTAACCCTCAACCTAACCCTAACTGTCACCCTAACCCTATACCTAACCATAACCCTCACCCTCACCCTAACCCTAACCCTAAACCTAACCCTCAACCTCACCCTAACCCTAAAACTAACCCTAACCCTAACACTGACCCTCACCCTGTCCCTCAGCCTAACCCTAACCCTCACCCTAACCCTAACCCAAAAGCTCAACCTCACCCTAACCCTAACCCTAACTGTAACCCTAATCCTAAAGCTAACCTCACCCTAAACCTCAACCTAACCATAACACTAAACCTAACCCTAATCCTGATCCTAAAGCTAACCCTCACCCTCACCCTAACCCTAAACCTAACCCTCACCCTCACCCTAACCCTAAAACTAACCCTAACCATAACTCTAACACTCACCCTAACCCTCACCCAAACCCTAACCCTCACGCTAAATCTAACCCTCACCCTAACCCTCACCCTACCCCTATCCCTAACACTAAAATTAACCCTAACACTAAACCTCACTGTAAACCTCACCCTAACCCTAACCCTAAATCTAACCCTAAACCTAACCCTCACCCACACCCTCACCCTAAACCTATGCCTTTCACTAAGACTAACCTTAACCCTAAACCTAACTCTAACCCTAACCCTCACCATAACCCTCACCCTAACCCTAACCCTAACTCTAACCCTAACCCTAACCCTAACACTCACCCTCACCCTCACCCTCACCCTCAACCTAAACCGAAGCTTTTCCCTAACCCTAAACCTAACCCTCACCCTCACACTAACCCTAAACCTTGCCCTAACCCTAATCCAAAACCTAAACCTAGCCCTTGTCAAAACCCTATACATAACCCTAAAATTAACCCTAATCCCTCCCCTAAACCTAACCCTAGTCCTAGCCCTAACCCTAACCATAAACCTAAACCTAACCCAAAACCTAACGCTAACACTAACCTTAACCGTAACCTTAACCCTAACCCTAAGTGTAACTAACCCTAACCCTAATCCTAACCATGACCCTAACCCTAACTCTCACCCTAACCCTTACCCTATCACTACCCCTAACACTAACACTAACACTAACCCAAACCCAAACCCTAAACCTAACCCTCACCCTCACAGTCACCCTAACCTAATCCTATCCCGAACCCTAACCCTAACACTAACCCAAACCCTAACGCTAACCTTCACACTAACCCTCAAAGTAAACATCACCCTCACCCTCATCCTGATTCTCACCCTAACCCTCACCCTCACCCGGACACTAACCCTAACCGTAATCCTTACACTAACTATAACCCTAACCCAACCCTCACACTCACCCTCAACCTAACCCTAACCCTCACGCTCACCCAAATCCTAACCCTAAACCTAACCTTATCCCAAACCCTAAACCTAACCCTAACTGTAACCCTAACCTCACACTCACACTAACACTAGCCCTAACCCTCACCGAAACCCTAAGCCTAACTCTAAACCTAAACCTCACCCTAACCCTCACCTTAACCCTAAGCCTAACCCTGACCCTCACCTTAAAGCTATCCCTAACCCTAAAACTAATCCTCACCCTAACCCTCACCCTCATCCTCACCGTATCCCTAACACTAACCCTAAAACTAACCATAACCCTAAACTAATCCTCACCCTCACACTCAACCTAACCCTAAACCTAAACCTATCCAAAACCCTAACCCTAACCCCGAACGTAACCCTAACCTCACACTCACCTTACCATAAACTTAACCCTTACTCTCACCGTAACACTAACCCTAAACCTATCGCTCACCCTAACCCTATCCCTCACTCTAACCATATCCCTAATCCTAACCCTCACCCTCAACCTAAATCTAACCCTTCACCCTCACACTCACCCTAACCTTCCCTCTCACCCTGACGCTAAACCTAAACCTAACCCTAACCCTCACCCTCACACTCACCCTAACCCTCACAATCATCCTCACCCAACCCCTAATCCTAACCCTAACCTTAACCATAGACCTAAACCTAACCCTCACACTAACCCTCACCCTACCTCTTACCCTAACCCTAACTCTAACCCTAAACCATAACCCTCCCTCTAAGCCTAACCCTGACCCTAACCTTAACCCTCACCATCACCCAAACAGTAACCCTAACCATAACCCTAAACCAAAACATAAACCAAACCCTCACCCTAACCCTCACAGTAACCCTCACCATAACCCTAACACTAACCCTAACCCGCACCCTCACCCTCACCCTAACCGATACTCAAACCCTAACCCTAACCCTAACCCTCACCCTAAACCTCACCCTAACCCACACCCTAACCCAAACCCTAACCCTAAACCTAAGCGTAACTATAACCCTCAAACTAAACCAAACTCTAACCCTTACGCTCACTCTCACCCTGACCCTAAGCATCACCCTCATCCTCAACCTAACCCTCACTCTCACCGTCACTCTAACCCTACCCGTAAAACTCACCCTAACCCTATCCCTCACACTTACCCTCACTCTCATTCTCACCCTAACCCTAATCCTAAACGTCACTCTCACCCTAACCCTAACCCTCACCCTAAACCTAACCCTAAACCTAACCCTAACCCAAACCCTTACCTTAACCCTTACCCTAACCCTAACCCTCACCATAACCATAACCCTAATCCTAACCCTCACCCTCACCCTAACCCTAACCCTCACTCTCACCCTCACACTCACTCTAATCCTAACCCTAATCCTAACCATAGACCTATACCTAACCTTCACCCTCACCCTAACCCTGACTCTCACCTTCATCATAACCCTAATTCTAAACCAAACCCTCATTCTCAACCTAACCCTCCCTCTCTCCGTCACCCTAACCCTAACCCTAAACCTCATCCTAAACCTATACCTCACCCTCACCCTCACCCTAAACCTCACTATAATCCTCACCCTAACTCTAATCCTCACCCTAAAACACACCCTCACCCTAAACCTCACCCTAAAACTCACCCTCAACCTTACCCTCACTCTCATCCTAACCCTAACCCTAACCGTAACCCTTACCCTCACCCTCAGCCTAACCCTAACCCGAACCCTCATCCTAACCCTAATGCTAAACCTAACCCTAACCCTAACCCTTAAACTAACCCTCACCCTAACCCTAACCCTCACCATAACCGTAACCCTAACCCTAACCCTCACCCTCACCATAACCCTAACCCTCACTCTCACCTACACACTAACCCTAATCATAACCCTAACCCTAACCATAGACCTAACCCTAACTCTCACCCTAACCCTCACCCTAACCCTAAACCTAACCCAAAACCTATCCCTAATCATAACCCTAACCCTAACCCTCACCCTCACCCTAACCGTAATGCAAACCATAAACCTAACCCTAACCCTAAAAATAACCCTAACCCTAACCCTCACCTTTATCCTAACCCTACCATTCACCCTCACCCTAATACTAGCCATAACACTAACCCTAACCCTCTCACTAATCCTCACCCTAAATCTCACCCTAAACCTAACACTAACCCTAACCCTAAACCTCAACCTAAACCTAACCCTCATCCTAACCTTCACCCTCATTCTCACCCTCACCCTATCCCTAAGCCTAACCCTAACCCTAAATTAAACCCTAACCCTATCCCTAACCCTAACACTAAATTAAACCCTAACCCTATCCGTAACCTTAACCCTAACCCTAATCCCAAACTTAACACTAACCCTGACCCTAACCCTAATCCTCACCCTAACGGAACCCTAACCCTAACCTAACCCTAAAAATAACCCCTAACCACTAACCCTAACCCTAACCCTAACCCTTAGGGTCCCTAACCCTTACCCTAATCCTGAACCTAACCCTAACCCCAGTCCTAGCCCTCACCCTAATCATAAACCTAACCCTAACCATAACTCTAACACTAACCCTAAACGTAACCCTAACCCTAACACTAACACTAAGTGTCCCGTAACCCTCACCCTCACACTAACCAAACCATAACCTTCACCCTCAAGCTAACCCTCATCCTAATCCTCACCCTACCCTAAACCTAACCCTCAAAGTAACTCTACCCCTAAACCTGAACCTAACCCTAAACCTAAACCTAACCCTCACCCTAATCCTCACCCTAACCCTAAGCCTAAGCCTAACCCTAACCCTAAAAGTATCCCTCACCCTCAACCTAATTCTAATCGTAACCTAACCCAAACCCTAACCATAACCCTAACCCTAAGCCTCAACTAACCCTAACCCTAAGTCTCCCCCTAACCCAAACCCTAAACCTAACCCTCACCCTAACCCTAACCATAACCCTAACCCTAACGCTAACCCTAACACTCACCCTCAACCTTACCCTAACTCTAACCCTATTTGTAACCCTCAACATAACTCTCTCACTCACCCTCAACCTAACCCTAACCCTAAACCTAAACCTAACCCTAAACCTAATCCTCACCCTCACCCTAACCCTAACCCTAACTATAACCTTCATCCTAACCCTAATCCTAAACCTAACTCTAACCCTAATCCTAACCCAAACCCTTACCCTAACCCTAATCCTAACCCTAACAATAACTCTAACCCTAACCCTAACCCTAAACTTCACTCTAACGCTAACCCAAACCGAAACCCTAACCCTCACCCTCATCCTCTACCTAACTCTAATCGTAACCCTAATCATAACCCAATCCTAATCCTAACCCTAATCCTAAATCTATCCCTAACCCTTACCCTAACCCAAACCCTAAACTTAAACCTCACCCTCACCCTAACCCTATCCCTAACCATAACCCTAACTCTAACCCTAACGGTAAACCTAAAAGTAAACAACCCTCACCCTCACCCTCACCTAACCCTGATCCTAACCATAAACCTAAGCCCAAATGTAAATCAAACCCTAAACCTCACACTCACCCTAACATTAACCTTCACACTAACACTAACCCTAAACCTAACCCTAACCCTCACCCTTACCCTAAACCTAACCCACACTATAACCCTAAGAATAACACCTAATTCCTAACCCTAACCATTACCACAACGACTAATTGTCCCTAACCCAAACCCTAATCCTAACCCTAACCCTAACCCTAGCCCTAACCCTGATACTAACCCTAACCCTAATCCTCAACCTAACTCTAACCATAACCATAACCCTAACCGGAGCCCTAATCATAACCCTATACCTAAACCATACCCTCACCCTAACCATAACCCTATCCCTAACCTTAACCCTAATCAGAAAAATAACCCCTAACTCCTAACTCTAACCCTATCCCTAATGCTAAGTGTCCCTAACCCTAACCCTAATCCTAACCCTAACCCTAATCCTAGTCCTAGCCTGAACCCTAAGCATAAACCAAACCCTAACCCTTACCCCAACCAAATCCCTAAACCTAACACTAACCCTAATCCTCACCCTCACCCTCACCATAACCCTAACTCAAACCCTAACCCTAACCTTAGCCGTAACCCTAATCTTAAGCCTCACCCTCACCCTAACCCTAATATTCAACCTCAACCTAACACTAGCACTAACACTAACCCTACCCCTGACCCTAACCCTCAACCTAAACCTCACCCTAACCCTAACAATAACCCTAAACCTAACCGTAACCATAACCCTCAACCTAAACCTAACTCTAATCCTTACCCTCCCTCTCACCCTGTCCCTAACCCTAACCCTAACCCTCACCCTCATTCTCAACCTAACCTCACTATCACCCTCACCCTGAACCTAACCCTAACCCTCAATCTAACCCTAACCCTCACCCTCACCCTAACCCTCACCCTAACTCTAAACCTCACCCTAAACCTCACCCTCACCCTAACCCTCACCATCACCATTATGCTCATTCTTACCCTCACCGTAACCCTAAACCTAATCATCACCCTCACCCTAAACTTAACCCTAACCCTCACCCTAGCCGAAACCCTAAACCTAACCCAAACCCTAACCCTTACACTAACACTCACCTTAACCCTTACCCTAACCATAACCCTCACCATAACCGTAACTCTAAACCTAACCCTCAACCTTAACCTAACCCTCACTCTCACACACACCCTAACCCTAATCCTAAACCTAACCATAGACCTAACCCTAACCCTAACCCTCACCCTAACCATAACCCTCACCATAACCGTAACCCTAAACCTAACCCTCACCCTCAACCTAACCCTGAACCTCACTCTCACCTTCATCCTCAGCCTAACCCTAACGCTCATCCTAATGCTTACCCTAACCCAAACCCTAAACATAACCCTCACCCTCACCCTCGCCCTAACCCTCCCTCTCACCCTGACCCTAACTATAACCCTAACCCTCACCCTAACCCTCACTCTCACCCTCACCTTAACCCTAATCCTAACCCTAACAGTAACCCTACCCTTCACCCTAAACCTCACACTAACCCTAAAACTTAATGTAACCCTAACCCTAACCCTCATCCTAATGCTAACTCTAACCCTAACCTTAACGCTCCCCCTCACCCTAACCCTAACCCTAACCCTAACCCTAACCCAAACCCTAAACATAACCCTAACCCTAACCCTAACCCTCACCCTAACCCAAACCCTAATCCAAACCCTAACCTAACCCTCACTCTAACCCTAACCCTAACCCTCACCCTCACGCTAACCATAACCCTAACCCTCACTTAACCCTCACCCTAACATTGACACTAAACCTAAACCTAACAATAACTCTAACCGTAAACCTAACCCTAAACCTCACCCTTACCTTAACCCTAAACTTAACCCTCACCCTAACCCTCATTCTCAACCTCAACTTAAACCTAACACTAACCCTAACCCTAACACAAACCCCAAACCTAACCCTAACCCTAACACAAACCCCAAACCTAACCCTAACCCTACCCCAAACCCTAACCCTAACCCTCACCCTCACCATCACCCTAACCCTAATCCTAACACTAACCCTAACCCAAAACCTAACTCTAACCCTAACCCTAACCCTCACCCTAACTCTTACCCTAACGCAAACCTAAACCTAACCCTCACCCTCACCCTAACCCTAACCCTCACTCTAACCCTAACCCTAATCCTAAACCTAAGACTCACCCTCACCCTCACCTAACCCTAACTCAAACCCTAAACCTAACCTTAACCATAACCCTAACCCTAACAGTCACCCTCACCCTAACCCATACATTCACCCTCACCCTAACACTATCCGTAACACAATTCCTAACCTTCACCCTAGCCCACACCGTAACCCTCACACTAACCCTAAACCTAACCCTATCCCTCAACCTAAAACTAACCCTAACCGTAACCTTAACCCTCACCCTCACCCTCACCCTCACCCTAACCCTAACCCTAAACCAATCCCTAACCCTAAACCAAACCCTAACCCTACCCCAAACCCCCACCGTAACCCCAACCCTAACACTAAAGCTGACCCTAATGCTAAATCTCACCGACACCATAACCCTAACACTAAACCTATCCCTAAAAATAAACCTTAACTCCTAACTCTAACCCTAAACCTAACCCTAAGGGTCCCTAACACTAACCATAATCCTAACCCTAACCCTAACCCTAGTAGTAGCACTAACCCAAACCATTAACCTAACCCTAACGCTAACCCTAACCATACAACTAACATTAAACCCTAACCCTAAGTGTCCCTACCCCTACCCTAATGGTAACCCTCACCTGCATGCTAACCCTCACCCTCACCGTCACCCTCCCCCTATCTCTAAATCTAACCCTCAACCTAACCATTAACCTAACCCTAACCCTAAACCTAAGCCTAACCCTCACCCTAACCGTAAACCTAAAATAAACCCAAATCCTAACCCTCACCCTCACCCTAACCCTAACCCTAATCCTAATCTTAAACCTGACCCTGACCCTAAGCCTAACCCTCACCCTATCCCTAATTCTAACAATCACCCTAACCATCACCCTCTCCCTAACCCTCAACTAACCCACAAACTAAACCTCACCCTCAGCCTAACCCTAACAATAACTCCTACTGTAACCATAACCCTAATCCTCACAGTCACCCTAACCCTAACCCTAGTCCTCACCCTAACCCTCATCCTCATTCTCAACCTAAACCTAACACTAACCCTAAACCACACCGTAACAATAACCCTAACCGTAAACCTAACCCAAACCCTAACCCTAACCCTCATCCTCAGCCTAACCCTAACCCTAAATCTAACCCTAACCCAAACGCTAACACTCGCCCTCAGCCTAATCCTAACCCTAACCCTAACTCTAACCCTAAATCTAACCCTAACACTCACACTAACCGTAACCCTAACAGTCACCCTAACCCAAACCATAACCCTATCCCTAACCCTAACCCTAAACCTCACCCTCAACCTAACCCTAACTCTAACCATAACCCGAACCCTCACCCTCAATTCAACCTAACACTAATCCTAAACCTAATCTTAACCCTCAGCCTTATCCTCACCCTTACCCTAACCCTCACCCTAACCCTAACCCTCACCTAACCCTCACCCTAACCCTCATCCTAACCCTAAACCTAACAATAACTCTAGGCGAAACCCTAACCCTAAACGTCACCCTCACCCTATCCCTAAACCTAACCCTCACGCTAACCCTCATCCTGACCCTCAACTTAAACCTAACACTAGCCCTAACCCTAACCCAAACCCTAACCCTAACCCTAAACCTAAACCAAATCCTAAACTCAACCCTCACCCTCACCCTAACCCAACCCTAACCCTAACCCAAACCCTAGCCCTAAACCTAACTCTAACCCTAACCCTAACCCTAATCCTAGCACTCACCCTCACCATAACCCTAACCATTCACCCTCACCCTCACCCTATCCCTCCCTCTCACCCTGAACCTAACCCTAACCCTCACCCTCACCGTAACCCTAATCCTAACCCTAACCCTAACCATAGACCTAACCCTAACCCTCACCCTAAACCTCACCCTAACCCTTACCCTAACCCTAACTCTAACCCTAAACCTAAATGTAACCGTGACCCTAACCCTCAACCTAAGCCTAACCCTGATCCTAACCTTAACCCTTACCATCACCCTGACACTCACACAAACCCTAACCCTAAACCTAACCCTAACCATCACCCGAAACGTCACGCTAACCCTCACCCTAACCCCCACCCTAACCCTAACACTAACCCTAACGCTAACCCTTACCCTCACACTAACCGAAACTCAAGCCCTAACCCGAACCCTAATCCTCACCCTAACCCTCACCATAACCCTAACGCTAACACTAAACCTAACCATAACCATAACCCTCAACCTAAACCTAACTCTAACACTTACTCTCCCTTTCACCCTGACCCTAAACCTAACCCTAAGCCTCACCCTCATCCTCAACCTAAACCTACCTAGCCCTAACCATAAACCTAACCCTAAACCCAACTCTAACGCTAACCCTAACCTTAACCCTAGCCCTAACCCTAAGTGTCCCTAACCCTAAACCTCGCTAAACCTCATCCTAAACCTCACCCTATCCCTAACCCTATCCCTCAACCTAACTCTCACCCTAACCCTAACCCTAACCCTAAAACTAAACCTCACCCTCACCCTAAACCTAACCCTAACTGTAACCCTAACACTAACACTAACCCTCAACAAAACCTAACCCTAACTCTCAAACTAACCCTAACCCTAACCCTCACCCTAAACCATAAACATAACCCTAACCCTCACCCTCAACCTAACCCTAACATTCACCCTCACCCGAACACTAGCCCTAACAATAACCCTAGCCCTCACCCTAACCCTCATCCTAAATCTCAATCTAACTCTAACACTAACCCTAACCCTAAACGTAACTGTAACCCTAATACTAAACCTCAACCTCAACCTAAACCTAACCCTAAACTTAATCCTCTTGCTAACCCTAATCCTAACCCTAACCCTAACCATCACCCTAACCCTAACCCTAAACCTAACCCTAATAATAAACCTAACCCTCACCTAACCCTAACCATAACCATAACCCTCACCCTAACACTCACAATAAACCTAAACCTAACAATAACTCTAACCGTAACCCTAACCCTAAACCTCACCCTCACCCTAACCCTAAACCTAACCCTCACCCTAAACCTCATCCTCACCCTCAACCTAACCCTAACACTAACTCTAAACCTAACACAAACCCTAAACCTAACCCTAACTCTACCCCAAACCCTAACCCTCACCCTCACCCTAACCCTAATCCTAACTCTAACCCTAACCCAAAACCTAACTCTAACCCTAACCCTAACCCTCACCCTAACGCTTGCCCTAACCCAAAACTAAACCTAACCCTCAACCTCACCCTAACCCTAACCCTCACGCTAGTCCTAACCCTAACCCTAATCCTCACCTTAACCGTAACTCAAACCCTAACCCTAACCATAACCATAACCCTAACCCTCACCCTCACCCTAACCCTAACATGCACCCTCACCCTAACACTAGCCCTAACACTAACCCTAACCATCACTGTAAATCTCACCCTAACCCTAACACTAACCCTAACCCTAAACGTAAATGTAACCATAACCCTAACCTCAACCTAAACCTAAACCTAATCCTAACCTTAACCCTCACCCTCACCCTATCCCTAACCCTAACCCTAACCCTAAAATAAACCCTAACGATAACCATAACCCTATCACTTACCCTCACCCTAACCCTAACCCTAACCCTGAACCTAAATGTAACCCTCACACTAACCCTCACTCTAAGCCTAAACCTAACCCTAACCTTAACCCTAACCCTCACCCTCACCCTAAGCCTAACCCTAACCCTAACCTTAACCTACACACTCACCCTAAACTGAACCATAACCCTAACCCTAACCCTATCACTAACCCTCACCCTAACCCTAACTCTAACCCTGAACCTAAATGTAACCCTCACACTAACCCTAACTCTAAGCCTAAACCTAACCCTAACCTTAACCCTAACCCTCACCCTCACCCTCACCCTAAGCCTAACCGTAACCCTAATCTTAACCTTCACCCTCACCCTCACCCTCACCCTAACCCTGACCCTAATCATAACCCTAAGCCTAAATGTAAACCAAACCCTAACCCTAACCCTAACCCAAACCATAATCCTAAACCTAACCCTCACCCTCACACTCACCCTAACCCTAACATTCCCCCTCATCCTAACACTAGCCCTAACACTAACCCTAACCCTCACCCTAATCCTCACCCTAAACCTCACCATAACCATAATACTAACCCTAACCCTAAACGTAACAGTAAACCTAACCCTAATCCTCAACCTAAACCTACCCCTAACCCTAACCTTAACCTCACCCTAACCCTTACCTCAACCCTAACCCTAACACTAACCCTAACCCTAACCCTAAATTAAACCCTAACATTCAACCTTAACCCAACCATCACACTAACCCTGACCCTAACCCTAACCCTCACCCTAACCGAACCCTAACCCTAACCTAACCCTAAAAATAACCCATACCTCCTAACCCTAACCTAACCCTAACCCTAAGGGTCCTTAACCCTAACCATAAACCTAACCCTAACCTTAACCTTAACGCTAACCCTAAACTTAACCCTAACCCTAAGCCTATCCCTCACATTAACACTAACCCTAACCCTAACCCTAAACCTAACCATAACCCTAAACTTCACCCTAACCCTCACCTTCACCCTAACATTAAACCTAAACATAACCCTAAACCAAACGCTCACCTTCATCCTAATCTTAACCCTCACCATAAACCTAAACTTAAACCTCACCCTTACCCTAACCCTAACCCTCACCATAACCCTAAATATAACACCTAATTCATAACCCAAACCGTTACCCTAACCCTAAGTGTCCATAACGCAAACCCTAATCCTAACCCTAACCCTTACCCTAACCCTAGTCCTAACCCTAATCCTAAACCTAAACATAACCTTAAACCTAACCCTAACCATAACCCTAACTATAACCATTAGCCTAATTATAGCCCCAACCCTAATGCTTACCCTCACTCTAACACTAACCCTATCCCTAACCTTAACCCTAACCCTAAAATAACCCCTAACCCCTAACCCTAACCCTAAATATCCCTAACCCTAGCCCTAATCCTAACACTAACACTAACCCTAGTCCTAACTTGAAACCTAAGCATAAATCAAACCCTAACCCTAACCCTAACCCTAACCCTTACCCTAACCCAAACCATAACCCTAAACCTAACCCTAATCCTCACCCTCACCATAACCCTAATTCAAACCATAACCATAACCTTAACCATAACCCTAAACTTAAGCGTCACCCTCACCCTAACCCTAACATTCACCCTCACCCTAACACTAGTCCTAACACTAACCCTAACCCTCACCCTAACCCTCACGCTAACTCTAACACTAACCCTAAACCTAACTGTAAACATAATTCTCAACCTAAAACTAACTCTAACCCTTACTCTAAATGTAACCGTAAACCTAACCCTAAACCTTAACCTAATCCTAACCCTAATCTTAATCTTAACCCTCACCTTCACCCTCAAGCTATCTCTAACCCTAACTGTAACCTTAAACTAAACCCTAACCCTAACCCCAATCTTAACACTAACCCTGACCCTAACCCTAATCCTCACCCTAACTGAACTCTAACCCAAACCTAACCATAAAAAAACCCCTAACTCCTAAATTTAACCCTAACCCTTACCCTTAGGGTCCCTAAACCTTACTGCAATCCTAACACTAGCTCTACTCCTAGCCCTAACCCTAACCGTAAACCTAATCCTAATCCTAACCCCAACTCTAACGCTAACCCTAACCTTAACCATAACCCTAACCCTAACCTTAATTGTCCCTAACACTAACCCTAACCATAACCCTCAACCAGTCACTAAACCTCATCCTAACCCTCACCCTATCTCTAACCATAACCCTCAACCTAACTCTCACCCTAAACCTAACACTAACCCTAACCCTAACCCTAAACCTAACCCTCACCCTCACCCTAACCCTAATCCTAACCCTAACCCTAATCCTAACCCTAACACTAACCCTCAAGTAACCCTAACCTTAACCCTCAACCTAACTTAAACCCTAAACCTAACCCTTAGGCTAAACCTAACCATAAATCTAACCCTAACGCTAACCCTAACACTAACACACAGCCTCAACCTAACCCTAACTCAAACCCTATCCCTAACTGTCAACCTAACCCTCAACCTCACCCTGACCCTAAACCTAACTCTAAACCTAACCCTAACCCTCACCCTCAACCTAAACCTAACCCTAACTCTAACAATCACCCTAACCCTAATCCTAACCCTAATTCTAACCCTAACCTGAAACCTAACCCTCAACCCAACCATAGTAATAACGCTAACCCTAACCCTAAGCCTAAACCTCACCCTTAGCCTACAACTAACCCTCACCCTAACCCTAACCAAAACCCTAACTCTCAGCTAACCCTCACCGTAACCCTCACTCTAACCCTAAATCTAACAATAACTCTAACCGTAACCCTAACCCTAAACCTCACCCTCACCCTAACCCTCACCCTAACCCTCATCCTCACCCTCAACCTAACCCTAACAATAACGCTAACCCTAACACAAACAGTAAACTTAACCCTAACCCTAACCCTCACTCTGACCCTCTCCCTAACCCTAATCCTAACCCTAACCCTAAACCAAACCCTAAACATAAACCTAATCCTAACCCTAACCCTCACCCTAACTCTTACCCTAACCCGAACCCTAAATGTAACCCTCACTTTCACCCTCAACCTAACCCTCACCCTCACCCTAACCCTAACCCTAACCCTAACCTTAACCCTCTCCCTCACCCTCACCCTAACCCTGACCCTAACCACAACCATAAGCCTTAATGTAAAACAAACCCTAACCCTAACACAAACCATATCCCTAACCCTATCAATAACCCTCACCCTAACCCTAACCCTAAACCTGACCAAAATCTAACCCTACCCCTAACTTTATCCTTTACACTCACCTTCACCCTAAACCTAACCCAAACCCTAACCCTACACCAAACTGTAACCCTAACAATTACCCTAACCCTAACCCTTACACAAACTCTATCACTAAACCTAACCCTAACCCTAACGCAAACCCTAGCCCTAGTACTAAACCTATACCTAATCCTAACCCTAAACCTAAACCTAACCCTGACCCTAACCCTGATCATAACCTTCACCCTAACCCGAACCCTAACCCTGAACCTAACCCTAACCCTCACACTAACCCTAACCCTAAAACGAAAACTAATCCTCACTGTAACTTGCACACTCATCTATCCCCAATCTTACCCTAACCCTAACACTAACCCTAAGCATAACCCTCACCCTCACCCTCACCCTAACCTAAAAACTAACCCAAACCCTAACCATAACCCTTACCCTAAACATCATCCTAACCCTAAAGCTTCCCCTAACCATAAACTGAACCCTAATGCTCACCCTCACCCTAAAGCTAAACCTAAAGCTAACCCTAAACCTCACCCTAACCCTAACCCTCACCCTAACCCTCACCCTCAACCTCAACCTAACACTAACCCAAACCGTATCCCAAACCCTATCCCTCATCCTAACCCTAATCCTAACCCTAACCCTAACCCTCACGCTAATGATCACCCTCACCATAACCCTAACCCAAACCATGAACCTCACCCAATCTCTAACCCAAACCCTAACGATAACCATAACCCTAACCCTAACACTCACTCTAACACTAATTCTCACCCTAACCCTAACCCTAACGCCAACCCTCACCCTAACCCTCATCCTAAACCAAACCATCATCCTAACCCTCACTCTAACACTAACACTAACCCTCACTCTCACTCTCACTCTCACCCTCATGCTAAACCTAACCCTAACCCCAAACCTAACCTAAACCCTAACACTAACCCTAACACAAACCCTACTCCTAACCCTAACCCTAACCGTCACCCTGAACCTAACCCTCACCCTAATCCTCACATTACCCTTAACCTTAACCCTAAAACTAACCGTAACCCTAAGCCTCACCGTAACCCTCACCCTAAACTTAACCCTAACCCTAACCCTAATCCTCACCCGCAACCTCACCCTAAACCTAATTCTTACCCTAACCCTAAACCTAACCCTCACCCTCACCCTAACCCTAACCCTAATCTAAACCCTACACCTAGCCCTAGCCCTAACCCTACACATGACCCTAACCCTAACCCTAATCGTCTGTAACCCTGACCCTAACCCTAACCATTACCCTAATCCTAACCTTCACCCTATCCCTCACCCTCACCCTCACCCTCACCCTGACACTAACACTAATCCTAACACTAACCCTAACCGTAACCATAACTAAACCTAACCCTCACCATCAGCCACAGCCTAACCCTCACCCTCACCCTCACCTTAACCCTAAACCTAAACCTAACCATATCCCAAACCCTAAACCTAAACCTAACTATAACCCTAACCTCACCATCACCATAAATCTAATCCTAACCCTAATACTCACCGTAACCCAACCCTAACACTCATCCTAACCCTCACTCTAATTCTAACCATAACCCTAAGTGTAAATCTAATCCTCACCCTACCCTATCCCTAATCCTAAAACTAATCCGCACCCTAACCCTCACCCTCAACCTAACCCTAATCCTAACTTCAACCCTAAACCTTACCGTAACCCTAACCCTAACCCTCACCCTAACACTAACCCTAACCCTAACACTCACTCTAACCCTAACTCTAACCCTAACCCTAACACTAACCCCAAACCTAACCTCACTATCACCCTCACCCTTACCCTAACCCTAAACCTAACCCTCTTCCTAACCCGAACCCTAATCCTAACCCTCACCCTAATGCTCACCCTTACCCTAAACCTAACCCTAACTCTAACCCTCACCCTAATCCAAATCATCACCCTAACACTCACTCTAACCATGAACCTCACCCTAACCCTAATCTGAACCCTCACCCTAACACTCACCCACACACTAACCCTCATCCTCACCCTAACATCCACCCTTACCCTACGTTAACCCTAACACTAACCCTAAACCTAACCCTCACCGTAAACCACACCCTCACCCTCACCCTCACCCTAACTCTAACCCTTACCCTAAACATAACCCTAACACTAAACCCCATCCTAACCAAAAACATAACTCTAACTCTAATAATCACCCTAATGCTCATCCTCACCATAACCCTAACACTAACACTAACCCTAACCCTCACCCTAACTCTAACCCTCACCCTAACTCTCACCCTAACACTAACCCTCACCCTAAACTCAACCTAAACCTAAACATTACCCCTACTCTCACTGTAACCCTTACCCTAACACTAACCATAACCCTAACCCTCACCCTAAACCTCACCCTAACCGTAATCCTAACCCTCACCCTCACCCTAAGCCTAAACCTAACCATAACCCTAACCATAAACCTAATCCAAACACTAACCCTAACCCTAACCCTAAGCCAAACCCTAACCCTAATCCTAATCCTAACCCTAACCCTAACCCTCACCCTAATCCTAATCCACACCCTAACCCTCACCCTACCCCTAACCCTAAGCCTAACCCTAAAACTAACCTTAACCCTAAACCTCAGCGTAATCCTCACCCTAACCCTAAACCTAACCCTAACACTCAACCTCACCCTAAACTGAACACTTACCATAACCCCACACCTAACTCTCACCCTCACCCTAACCCTAACCTTAACCGTAACCCTAATCGAAACCCTAAACCTAGCCCTAGCCCTAACCCTATACATAACCCTGACCTTAACCCTAATTATAACGCTAACCCTAACCATAGTCCTAGCCCGAACCCTAACCATAAACCTAAACCTAACCCTAAACCTATCGCTAACACTAACCTTAACCCTAACCCTAACCCTTACCCTCACCCTAACCTTCACCCAAACTCTAACCCTAATCCTAACCTAACCCAAATCCTAACGCTAAACCTCACACTAACCATAACCATAACCCTAACACTTAGCCTAACCCTCAACCTAACCCTCACCCTCACCCTAATCCTAGCCCTAACCCTAACCAAAAACCTCACCCTAACCCTTACCCTCACCCGAATCTCACCCTAACCCTAAACCTAACCCTCTCCATCACACTCACACTAACCCTAACCCTAACCATCACACTAACCCTCACCCTCAACCTAAATCTAACACCAACCCTAACCCTAACTGTCACCCTAACCATCACCCAAAACCTCACCCTAAATCTCAGCCTAACCCTCACCCTCACCCTAACACTAACTGACACCCTCACCCTCACTCTCACTCTAACCCTAACTATAACCCTAACCCAAACCCTAAACCTAACCCTAAACCTAACCTTAACCTTAAGCTGATTTCGAACCCTAACCCTAACTCTAAGCTCACCCTCTCCCTAACCCTAACCCTCAGGTTCACACTAACACTAGCCCTAACCCTAAACCGAACACTAACCCAAAACCTAATCCTAACCCTAACCATAACCCTAACCCTAAGTCTCACCCTCACGCTCAACTTAACCCTCACCTAACCCTCACCCTCACCCTAACCCTAATCCTCACCCTAACTGTAACCATAACCATAAACATAACCCATAACTCCTAACCCTAACACTCACCCTAACTCTAACCCTAACCCTAAACCTCACACTTACCCTCACCCTCTCCCTAAACCTAACCCGTACCCTAAGCCTAAACTTAACCCTCACCTCACCCTAACCCTAACCCTAACCCTATGCCTGATTCAAAACTTAAACCTAGCAATTGCCCTAACCCTATACATAACCCTAACCCTAACCCTAAACCTAACTCTAAACCAAATCCTAACCCTCATCCTAATCCTCACCCTCACACTAACCCTAGCCATCACCCTAACCCTAATCTTCACTCTAACCCTCACCTTCACCTTCACACTAATCCTAATCTAAGCCTAACCTTAACCTAAACCGTAACCCTCATCTTAACCCTCACCCTCACCCTAACCCTAACTCAAACCCTAACCCTAATCTTCACTCTAACCCTCACCTTCACCTCCACATTAATCCTAACCCTAACCCTAACCCTCACCCTCACCTAAACATCATCCACATCCTCACACTCACCCTAACCCTCATTCTCACCCTCATGCTAACCCTAACCCTCACACTCACAGTAATCTTAACCCTCACCCTCACCCTAAACCTCAGCCTCCCCCAAACCCTCACCATCACCTTAACACTAACCCTAACCCACACTCTAAACCCTAAACCTAACCCTAACCCTAACCCTAACACTTACCCTCACCCTAACCCTAACCGTCACTCTTCCCCTCACCCTCACCCTAACACTAACCCAAACACCACAAAAAACCTAATCCTAACACTAAACCTAACTCTAGCCCTAACCCTAACCCTAATCCTAACACAAACCCTAACCCTAACACTAACCCTAAACTAACCCTTACCCTCACACTAACCCTAACCCTAACCCTCACCCTAACCCTACCCCTTGCCTTAACCCACACCCTAACCCTAATCCTAGCCTTCACCCTCACACTAACCCTAACCCAAACCCTAACCCTAACGCTAACCGTAACCTTCAACCTCACACTAACCCCCATCCTAACCCTAACACTAACCCTTCCCTCAACCTAACCCTAAAACTAACCCTAAACCTAACCCTCACCAGAACCTGAACCCTCACCTAATCCCTAACCCCAAACCTAAACCTAACCCTCAGCCAAAACCTCACCCTAACCCTAAACCTAACCATAACCCTCAACCAAATCCTAACCCTATCCCTAACCCTAACCCGAAACCTCAACATCACCCTAACACTAAACCTAACCCTAATCCTCACATTAACCCTAACCCTAACTCTAACCCTAAGCCTGACCCTAACCATCACCCTCACCCTCACCCTAAACCTAATCCTAAACCTAATCCTAACCCTAACCTCATCCTAACATTCACCCTCACCCTAACACTCACTTCACCTTGACCCTAACCCTCACTCTCACAGTCACCCTAACCCTAACCCTAAACGTCACCCTAACCCTATCCCTAACCATAATCCGCACCCTAACCTTAACACTATCCCTAAACCTAACCATAATCCTCAACCTCACCCTAAACCTAAACGTAACCCTAACACTAACCCTCACACTAACCCTAACCATAACCCTAACCCTGACCCTATCCCTCACCCTCAACCTCACCCTAACCCTAATCCTAACCCTAAACCTCATCCTATCCCTCACTCTCACCCTAACACACACCCTCTCCCTCACCCTAACCATCACTCACACCCGCATCCTAACCTAACCTTAAACCTCACCCTAATCCTAACCCTCACTCTGAAGCTAACCCTAAAATTCACCCTCAGCCTAACCCCAATCCTAACCCTAACCCTCACTTTAACCCTAAACCTCACCCAGCCCTAACCCTAACCCTAACACTAACCCTCACCTTAACCCTAACCCTAAAACTTACCCTAACCCTACCCCTCACGTTCACTCTAACCCTCACTCTAACCCTAACCCTAACCCTAACCCTCACTCTCCATGTCTCCCTCACCTTAACCCTCACCCTCACCCTAACCCTTACCCTCACATTAACCCTCATCCTAACCCAACCCAAAACCTAAATCTATGTCTAAACCTAACACTAACCCTTAACCCAAACCATAACATTAACCCTAACCCTAACCCTAAACCTCACCCTAATCCTAAACGTCACCCTCACCCTCACCCTAACCCAAACCCTAACCTTAACTGTAACCCTCACCCTCATGCTCAACCTCACCCTCACCCTCACCCTAACCATAATCCTAACCCTAACGCTAGCCCTAACCCTAACTTTCACCCTAACCCTCACTTTAACCCTCAACCTAACCCTAACCCTAAACCTAAATGTAACCCTAAACCTAACACTCAACCTAACCCTAACCCTAACCCTAACCCTTACCCTCACCCTAACGTCACCCTCACCCTCAAGCTAAGCTTAACCCTAAACCTAACCCAAACACCTAACCATCACCCTAACCCTATCCCTAACAGGAACCCTAGTCCTCATCATAAACCTCAACCTCATCCTCAACCAAAACCTAAACCTAACCCTAAACCTCACTCTAAACCTCACCTCACCCTAATCCTCACACTCACCCTCACTAACCCTCACTCTTACCCTCACTCTATCTGTAACTATAACCCTAACCCTCACCTTCACCCTAACCCTCAACCTCACCCTCACCCTAAACCTAAACCTAACCCTAACCTTCACCCTAACCCTCACCCTGACCCTAACCCTAACCCTAACCCTCACCCAAACCCTAACCCTAACCCTTACCCTAACCCTACCCTAATACTAACTCTCACCCTAAGTCTCACCCCAAACCTAACCCTAACCCTATCCCTAACCCTCACCCTCACACTCAGGCTAACCCTAACTGTCACCCTTCCACACACTCTCACCCTAATCCTAACCCTAACCCGAACCCAAACCCTAACCCTAACCCAAACCCTAACCCTAACCCTAACCCGAACCCGAACCCTAACCCTCACCCCAAACCTCACCCTAACCCTAACCTTCAACCTAATCCTAACCCGAACCCTAATCCTCACCTTAACCCTAACCCTAAACTTCACCCTAATCCTAAACCGAACCCTAACCCTCACCTTAACCCTAACACTCACACTCAACCTAACCCTCACTGTAACCCTAACCCTAACCCTAACCCTAACACTCACCCTCACCTTCACCCTAACCCTAACCCAAACACTAACTCTCACCCTGACCCTCACCCTAACCCTAAAACAAACACTAACCCTAACCCTGACCCTAACCCTAACCCAAAACCTAAACCTAGTCCTATCCCTAACCTTAAACATGACCCTAACACTAAACATAACCATAAGCTTTTCTAAAACTAACCCTAAATCTTAAGCCAAACCCTAGCCTTAACCATAACCATAACACTAACCCTAACACTAACCCTAAACATAACCCCTAACTCCTAACCCAAAATCTAACCCTGACCCTAATGGTCCCTAACCTAACCTATACCTCACTCTAGCCCTAACCCTCACCCTAATCCTAACCCTAACCCTAAATCAAATCCTAACACTAAATCTAACGCTAACCATAACCTTAACTCTAACCCTAACCGCTACCTTAAGGGTCCATAACAATAACCCTTACCCTAACCCTAAAACTAACCCAAACTAACCCAAATCTTCACACTAGTCCTATACCTAACCCTCACCCTAACCCTCACCCAAACACTAACCCTGAACCTAAACCAAAACATAACCCTAACCCGAACCCTAACCCGAACCCCAAACCTCACCCTAACCCTAACCTTCACCCTAACCCTAACCTTCACCCTAATCCTAACCTGAAAAATAACACTCACCCTTACTTTAACCATAACCCTAAACCTAACCCTCACCCTAACCCTAACTCTAACCCTAACACTCACCCTAACCCTACCACTCACCCTCACCCTAACCCTAACCCTAATCCTAATCCTCACCCTAACCTCACTGTAACCCTAACCCTCTCCCTAATCCTAAACCCAACCAACCCTAAACTCAACCTCACCCTAACTCTAACCCAAAGCCTATCACTAACCCTAACCCAAACCTAAACCTAGCCCTAGCCCTAACCGTAAACATCACCCTAACCCTAACCCTAACCCTAACCCTAACCATAAGGGTTCCTAAACCTAACTCTAACCCTTAACCCAAATCCTAAGCCAAACCATAACCCTAACCCTAACACAAACACTAAGAATAGCCTCTAACTCCTAACACACACCCTACCCCTAACCCTAAGCATCCCTAACCCTAAACCTAACCCTCACTGTAACCCTAACCCTCCCCTAATCCTAACCCTAACCATAAACCTAATCCTAACCCTAAACCTGACACTAACCATAACCTTAACCCTAACCCTAACCCTAACCCTAAGGGTCCCTAACCGTAACCCTAATCGTATCCCTAAAACTAACCCCAACCCTCTCCCTAATCCTAATCCTAACTGCAACACCAACCCTCACCCTAACACTCACCCTAACCCGAGCCCTAATCCTAACCCTAAGCCAAACCTTAACCCTTACACTAACCCTACGCCTAAACCTAACCCTAACCCTCACCCAAACCCTAACCCTAACCCTAAACCTAACCCTCACCCTAAACCTATCCCTAACCTTAACCGTAACCCTAATCCTAACCCTAACCGAAAGGGTCCATAACCCTAACCCTAACGCTTAACACAAAAACCTAAACCTAATCAAAAACCTAACTCTAATCCTAATCCTAAACATAACCCCTAACTTCTAACCCAAACCCTAACTCTAACCACAAGGGTCCCTAAACCTAACCCTAACCCTAACCCTAACCACAAACTTAACCCTAACCATAACCCTGATCTAAGAGTCCCTAACAGTAACCCTAACTCTCACCATAACCCTCACCCTAACCCTCACCATAACCCTCACCATAATCCTCACCCTAACCCTCACCTTCACCCTAACCCTATCCGTAACCCTAACTCTAATCCTAATGCTAAGCATCACACTAACCCTCAACCTAACCTTCAGCCTAACCCTAACCCTAACCCTAAACCTAACCCTAACACTCACCCTCACCCTAACCCTCAGCTTCACACTCACCCTAACCATAACCCTCACCCTAAACCTAACCCATATCCTCACCCTAACCCTCACATTCACCGTCACCCTAATCCTAACCATAACCCTAAACCTCACCCTAACTCTCACTCTCACCTTCACTCTAACCCTCAACCACACCCTAAATCTCACTCTCAACCTCAGGCTATCCCTAACCCTAACCCTCACCATAACCCTGACCCTCATCCTCACCCTAACCATCAGCCTAACAGTACCCCAACCCTAACCCTAAACCTAACCTTAACACTTACCCTAACCCTAACCCTAATCCTAAACCTAACCCTCACCCTAACTCTCACCCTCAACCTAACTCTAACCCTAAAGCTTACCCTAAGCCTAAGCCTAACCCTAAACCGTACCCTAACCCTAACCTTAACCTCACCATAACCTTCACCCTAACCCTCACAATAACCCTCACCATAACCTACACACTAACCCTCACCCTCAACCTCACCCTAACTCCAACTATCAAACTAACCCTCACTCTAACCCTAAACTTAACACTAACCCAACCTCTAACCCTAACCCTAAACCTAAACCTAACCCTAACATTAACCCTAACCCAAACCCTAACCATAACACTAACTCTCACCCTAAACCTAACCCTAACCCTAACCCTCACCCTCACCATCACCCTAACCCTCACACTAACCCTCACCTTCACCTTAACCCTAACCAAATACCTATCCCTAAAACTAACCCTAAAACTCACTGTAAACCTCACCCTAATACACACCCTAACCCTAACCTTAATCCTAACAATAACCCTAACCCTCACCCTCACCGTTACCCTAAACATAATCCTAACCCTAATCCTTACCCCATCCCTCACCGTCACTCTCACCCTAACCCTAACCCTCACCCTCAACCTCAACCTCAACCTCACCCTAACCCTAACCCTAACACTCACCCAAAAACTCACACTAACCCTTACTCTAACCCTAAACCAAAACCTCACCCTAACCCTAAGCCTAACCATAAGCCTCACTCGAACCCTAACTCTAACCCAGGCCCTAAACCTAACCCTAACCCACAACCTCACTCTCACCTTAAACCTCAACCTCACCTTTACCCTCAGCCTCACCCTCACACTAACCCTAACCCTCACACTCACACTCAACCTGACCCTAACCGTAACCCAAAACTTAACCCTAAACCTGAACCTAACCCAAACCCTCACCCTAACCCTAACACTAACCATCAAACAAACCCTAACCCTCAACCTAACCCTAACCCTTACCCTCACACTGACCCTCACCCTAACCCAAACTCTAACCTTAACCTACCCCTAACGCTCCCCTTCACCCTAATCATCACCTTAGCCCAAACCCTAACCCTAACCCTAAGCTTAACCATATCCCTAAAGCTAAGCTTAACCCTAACCCAAAGCCTCACCCTCACCCTAACCCTCACGCTCACCCTAACCCTCACCCTAAACTTCACCCTCACCCTTACCGTCACCCTAACCCTATCCCTAACTCAAACCAGAACCCTAAACTTAACCCTAACCCTAACCCACCGCCGAAGCCTCACCTTCTCCCTAACCCTAACCCTAAACATAACCCTCACCCTAGCCCTCATCCTAACCCTCAACCTAACCCTAACCTAACCCTAATCCTAACCCTAACCCTCGCCCTAGCCCTAACGTTAACTGTAAACCTAACCCTAACCCTAACCCTAAACCTAATCCTAACGCTAACCCTAACCTTAATCCTAAAGCTAACTCTAACCCTAAGGGTCTCTCACCCTAACCCTAACCCTAAACCTAACCCAAACCCTCACCCTAACGCTCACCCTCACCCTCAACCTAACCCTAAACATCACCCTCTCCCTCACCCTCACCCTAACCCTCACCCTCACTCTAACCCTCACTCTAATCCTAAACCTAACCCTCACCCTAACCCTCGCAATAACCCTAAACCTAACACTCACCCTATTCCTAACCCTAAACCTAATGCTAATGCAAACCCTAACCCTAAACCTAAACCTAACCCTAACCCCAAACCTAAACCTAGCCCTAGCCCTAACTCCAAAGATAACCCTAACCCTAACCCTATCTCTAAACTTAAGGGTCCCTAACCCTTAATCCAAACCCTAACCCTAACCAAAAATCTAACCCTAACTGTAACGCTAAATATAACCCCTAACTCTTAACCCAAACCCTAACCCTAACCATAAGGGTCCCTAACCTAACCCTAATCCTAACCCTAACCCTAACCCTAGTCCTAGCCCTAACCCTAACCATAAACCTAACCCTAACCCTAACCCTAAGGCTAACTATAACCTTAACACTAACCCTAACCCTAACTTAAGTGTCCCTAACACGAACCCTAACCCTCACCATAACCCTCACCCTAACCCTCACCGTGACTCTCAAACTAACCCTCACCCTAAGCTTCAACTTCACCTTTACCCTAACCCTAACCCTAGCTCAAAACCTAACGCTAACCCTCACTCTAACACTCAACATACCCTCACCCAAACCCTTACCCTAAACCTAAACCTAACCCTAACCCTCACTCTAACCCTAAACCTTATCCTACTCCTAGCCCTAATACTATCCCTAGTCCTCGCCCTAAACTTATACATAAACTTAATCCTAGCCCTAACACTAACTCTAACCCTAACCTTAACCCTAACCCTAAATCTAATCCTAAGGGTCCCTAACCCTAACCCTAACCCTAAATCTAACCCTAACCCTCACCCTCACCCTAACCCTAACCTTAACACTCAAACTCATCCTAAAACTAACCCTAAACCTCACCCTCACCTTCACACTCATCCTAACCACAACCCTAATCCTAACCCTCACCCTAACCCAAATCATCGTGCTAAACCTCACCCTAACACTCACCCAATCCCTAACCCTAACCCTAAACTTAACGATAACCCTAACCCTAACCCTCACTCTAACCCCAACCCTAACCATCAAACATACCCTAACCCTAACCCTAACCCTAACTCTAACCCTAACCCTTACCCTCACACAGACCCTCACCCAAAACCTCACTCTCACCCTAAACATACCACTAACACTTACCTCCACCCTAATCGTCACCTTAAACCTAACCCTAACTCTAAGCCTCACCCTCACCCTAATGCTCACCCTAAACCTCACCCTAACCGTCACCCTCACCCTAACCGTCACCCTAACCCTAACCGTAACCCTAACCGTAACCCTAAGATAAAACCAGAACCCTAAACTTAACCCTAACCCTAACCCACCCCCTAAGGCTCACCTTCAACCTAACCCTAATGCTCACCCTAACCCTCACCCTAATCCTGACCATAACCCTCAACCTAACCCTAACTCTAATCCTACCCCTAACCCTAACACTCATCCTAGCCCTAACCTTAACTGTATACCTAACCCTAACCCTAACGCTAACCCTAACCTTAATCCTAAAGCTAACCCAAACCCTATGGGTCCCTCACCCTAACTCTAACCCTAACCCTAACCCAAAACCCTCACCCTAACCCTCACCCTCACCCTCAATCTAACCCTAAATGACACCCCCTCCCTCACCCTCACCCTAACCCTCACCCTCACTCGAACCATCACCCTAACCCTAAACCTAACCCTCACCCTAACCCTCACCTAACCCTAACCCTAAAACTCACCCTATTCCTAAACCTAACCCTAACGCTAACCCAATTCCTAACCCTAACCCTAAACCTAACGCTAACCCAAACCCTAACGCTAACCCTAACGCTAACCCTAACCCTAACCCTAACCCAAAACCTAAACCTAGCCCTAGCCCTAACTCTAAAGATGACCCTAACCCTAACCCTAACCCTAACCATAAGGTTCCCTAAACCTAACACTAACCCTTAACCCAAACCTTAACCCTAACCAAAAACCTAACCCTAACTGTAACGCTAAACATAACTCCTAACTCCTAAACCAAACCCAAATCCTAACCATAAGGGTCCCTAAACCTAACCCTAATCCTAACCCTAACCCTAACCCTAGTCCTAGCCCTAACCCTAACAATAAACCTGACCCTAACTTAACCCTAAGGCTAACCATAACCTTAACCCTAACCCTAACCCTAACCTAAGGGTCCCTAACACGAAACCTAACCCTCATCGTAACCCTCACCCTAACCCTCACCATAACTCTTACCCTAACCCTCACCCAAACCTTCACCTTCACCCTAACCCTAACCCTAACCCTTACTCTAAACCTAACGCTAACCCTCACCCTACCAATCAACCTAACCCTCACCCTAACCCTTACTCTAACCCTAAACCTAACCCTACCCCTCACTCTAACCCTAACCCTAATCTTAATCCTAGCCCAAATCCTATCCCTAGTCCTTGACCTAACCATAAACTTAACCCTAGCCCTAAACCTAACACTAACCCTAAACTTAACCCTAACCATAAACCTAATCCTAAGTTTCCCTAACCCTAACCCTAACCCTAAATCTAACCCTAACCCTCATCCTCACTGTCACCTTCACCCTAACCCTAAGCCTAACACTCAAACTCACCCTAAAACTAACCCTAAACCTCACCCTCACCTTCACCCTCACCCTAACCGTATCCCTAACCCTAACTCTCACCCTAACCCAAACTGCCATGCTAAACCTCACCCTAAACATCACCCAATCCCTAACCCTAACCCTAACAATAACTCTAACCCTAACCCTAACCCTCACCCTAACCATAACCATAACCCTAACCCTCAACCTCACCCTCACCCACACTCTAACCCTAGTCTAAACCTAAGCCTCAACCTCACACTCACCGTCACCCTCAACCTCACCCTAACCCTAACTCTCACCCTAAACCTCATGCTATCACTCACCCTCAGTCTTACCGTAAACCTAACCCTAACCCAAACCCTAACCCTCACCCTCACCCTCAACCTCAACTTCACCTTCACAAGCACCCTCAACCTAACACTCATCCTGACCCTAACCCTAAACCCTAACCCTAAGCCTGACCCTAACCCTAACCCTAAACTTAACCCTCACCCTCACCCTAACACTCACCCTCACCCTAACCTCAAAATCACCCAATCCTCACCCTCATCATCACCCTCAACCTCACCCTCATCCTAACATTAACCCTGACCCTAAGCCACACCCTCACCCTAAACCTCAACATAACCCTAACCCTAACCGTAATCCTAACCCTAACCCAAACACTAGTCCTAGCCCTAACCCTAGCCATAAACATAACACTAACCCTAAACCTAACGCTAAACCTAACCTTAACCCTAAACCTAACCCTAACCCTAAGAGTCCCTAAACCAAACCCTAACCCTAACTTCAACCCCCACCCTAAACTTCACACTAACCTTAACCCTAACCCTAAACGTAACCCTCACCCTCACCATAATCCTAACACGCACACTCTCCCTAACCCTAATCCTAAACCTAACACTCACTCTAACCCAAATCCTCACCCTATCCCTAACCCTAAAACTCACACTAACCCTCACCCAAACCCTAACCCTAAGTCTAAACCTAACCCTAATCCTCACCCTAACCCTAACCCTAACCCTCACGATCACCCTAAACCTAAACCTTACCCTGAACCTAACACTAATACTAACACTAACCCTAACCCTAACCATCACCGTAACCATCACCCTAACCCTCATCCTCGACCTAACCCTAATCCTAACGCTATCCATAACCCTAACCGTAACCCTCATCCTAAACCTAACCCTAACCCTAACGAAAACCCTAACCCCAAATCTAACCCAAACACTAACCCAAACCCTAACCCTAACCCTAACCCTCACCTCACCCAAACCCTAACCGAAAACCTAACCGTAACCCTTAATGTAACCCAAACCCTAAACCTAACCCTACCCATAACCCTAACCTCACCCTAATCCTAACCCTAACCCTAACCCTAGTCCTAGTCCTAACCGAGACCATAAACCTAAATCTCAACCTAACCCTCACCCTCACCCTCACCTAAACCTAAACTTAACTCCCAACCAAACCCTCACCCTCACGCTCACCCTCACCCTCATTTTAACCTTAACTCTAACACTAACCCAAATTTTAACCCTAACCTTAACTCTAACCCTAACCCAAACCCTAACCCTAACACTACCCGTAAACCTAAACCTCACCCTCACTCTCACCCTAACCGGAATCCTAACCCTAACCCTAACCCTCACCCTCACGTTCACCCTAACCCTAACAGTCTCTCTTTCCCTCAACCATACCCTAACCCTAACACTAACCCTCACCTTAACACTCACCCTAACACGCACCCTAATCCTAACCCTAACGCTAACCAAAACCCTAAATCTAACCCAAACAGTAACCCTAGGCCTCGCCCTAACCCTAAACATAACCCTAACCCTAACCCAAATCCTAACCCTAACATTAAGGGTCCCTAAACCTAACCCTAAACCTTAACCCAAACTATAAACCTAACCCTAACCCTAATCCTAAACCTCACCCTAATCCTTGCCGTCACAATCAACCTCAACCTAACCCTAAACCTAAACTTAAATGTAACCCTCAACTTCACCCTCACCCTCACCCTAACCCTCACCCTAACCCTCATCCTAACCCTAACCCTACCCCTAACCATAACCCTAACCCTACCCCTAAACATAACCCTAACCCTAACCCTATCCTTTACACTAACCCTAACGCTAAGCCAAACACTAACCCTAAATCTAACCCTACCCCTAACCCAAAACCTAAACCTAGTCTAGCATTAACTCTAAAGATTACCCTAACCCTAAACCTAACCCTAACCATAAGGGTCCCTAAACCTAACCCTAACACTTAACCCAAAATCTTACCCTAACCAAAAACCTAACCCTACCGTAACGCTAAACATAACCCCTAACTCCTAACCCAAACACTAACCCTAACCATAAGGGTCCCTAAACCTAAACCTAATCCTAACCCTAACCCGAGTCCTAGACCTAACCCTAACCATAAACCTAACGCTAACCCCATCCCTAACGCTAACCATAATCTTAACCCTAACCCCAACCCTAACCTAAGGGTCCCTAACACGAACCCTAACCCTCATCGTAACCCTCACCCTAACTCTCACAGTAACCCTCACCCTAACCCTCACCCTAATCTTATTCTTCACCCTAACACTAACCCTAACCAAAACCCTAACCCTAACTCTATCCTTAGCCCTAGTCCTCGCCCTAACCCTAACCATAAACCTAACCGTAGCCCTAACTCTAAGGCTAACCCTAACGTTAACCCTAACCCTAAACCTAATCCTAAGGGTCCCTAAAACTAACCCTAACCCTAAACCTAACCCTAACACTCACCGTCACCCTCACCCTCACTCTAACCCTAACCCTAACACTCAAACTCACCCTAACACTAACCCTAAACCATACTCTCACCCTTACACTAATCCTAACCCTAACCCTCACCCTAACCCAAAATGTCACGCTAATCCTCACCCTAACCCTCATTCTATCCCTAACCCTAACCCTAACACTAACGATAACCTTAACCCTAAACCTCACCCTAACCATAACCATAACCCTTACCCTCACCCTCACCCTCATCCTCACTCTAACCCTAGACTTATCCTAACCCTCACAGTCACCCTCACCCTCACCTCATCCCTAACCCTAACCCTCAGCCTAACCCTCATGCTAACACTCACCCTCAGTCTTACCGTAACCCTAGCCCTAACCCAAACCCTAACCCTCACCCTCACCGTCACCCTAAACCTCACCCTCATCCTAACATTAACCCTGACCCTAAGCCACACTCTCACCCTGAACCTCAACATAACAATAACCCTAACCCTAATCCTAAGCCTAACCCAAACATTAGTCCTAGCCCTAACTCTAACCATAAACATAACACTAACCCTAAACCTAACGCTAAACCTAAACTTAACCCTAAACCTAACCTTAACCCTAAGGGTCCCTAACCCTAACCCTATCCCAAACCTTAACTCTCACCCTAAACTTCACGGTAACCCTAACCCTAACCCTAAACCTAAGCCTCACCATCTCCGTAATCCTAAACCTCACCCTCTTCCTAAACCTAACCTTAAAACTAACCCACACCCTAACCCAAACCGTCATGGTAAACTTCACCCTCACCCTCACCCAAACCCTCACCCTAACCCTAACCCTAACAATAACCTTAACCCTACCCCTCTCGCAAACCATAACCCTAACACTAACCTTCACCCTCACCCTCAACCTCAACCTCACTCTAACCCTAACCTAAACCTAACCCTCACCCTAACCATAACCCTAACCCTCACCCTAACCCTCATGCTAACCACTCAACCTCAGTCTTACCATAAACCTACCCCTAACCCAAACCCTTTCCCTAACCCTCAAACGCTAACCCTAACCCTCACCCTAACCCTAACCCTAACCCTAACACTCAACCTCACTCTAACACTAACCATCATCCTCACCCTCATCTAAACCTAACCCTAACCCTAACCCTAACCCTCAAACTAACGCTAACCCTAACCCTAACCCTCACCCAATCCCTCACCCTAACCCTAACCCTAAACCTAGCCCTCATCCTAACCCTCACCCTAACCCTAAACCAAACCCTAATCCTCATCCTCACAGTAACACTAACCCTCACCCTCACATTCACCCTAACCATAACCCTAACCATAACCCTCACCTTAACCCAAATCCTCTCCCTAACTCTAATCCTAACACTCACTCTAACTCTCATCCTAACCCTAACCCGAAACTTAACCCTAACTCTAACCCTCTCACTCACCCTAAACCTAACCCTAAACCTAACCCTAACCATAACCCTCACCCTAACCCTAAACCTAACCCTAACCCTAATCCAAACCTTAACCCTAACCCAAAACCTAACCCTAAGCCTAACCCTAGCCCTCACCCTAACCTTCACCCTAACCCTCATCCTAACCCTAATCCTAACCCTCAACCTGATCCTAGCCTAACCCTCACCCTAACCCTCACCTTCACCCTACCCCTTCCCCTAAACCTAACCCTACCGTAAAATAACCATAGCCCTCACCCTAACCCTCACCATCACCGTAACCCTCACACTGACGCTAACCCTAACACTAACCCTCACCTCATGCCAAACCTCACCATAATCCTAATCCTAACTGTAAACCTCACTCTAACCTTAATCCCAATAATAACCCTAACTCTAACCCTAACCCTCATCCTCACCCTCACCCTCACCCTAACCCTAACATTCAACCTCACCCTAACCCTAACCCTAACCCTATGTCTCACCCTCACCCTCACCCTCACCTAAACCTAACCCTAACCCTAACACTAACCCTAACCCAACCCTAAACCTCACACTTACCCTCACCCAAACTCTAACCCTAATGCTAACCCTAACCCTCACCATCACCTTAAACTTCATCCTCACCCTAACTCTCACCCTAACCCTCACCCTCAGTCTCACCCTAACCCTCACACACATCCTAACCCTAACCTTAACCCTACCCCTAACCGAAACCCTAACCATAACCCTAACACTAATCCTAACTCTCGTCCTAAACCTCAACTTCAAACTAACCCTAACCCTAACCCTAACCCTAACCCTTACACTCACATTAACCCTCACCCTAAACCTCATCCTAACCCTTAACCTAACCCTAACCCTAACCCTCACCCTGAACCTTAGCCTAACCCTCATCCTAAGCCTTACCTTCACCCTAAAACTCACCCTAAACCTAACCCTAAACTTAACCCTCACCCTAAACCTCACCCTCACTCTAACCCTCATCATCACACTCACCACAGGCTAACCGTATCCATAACACTCAACCTCACCCTAACACTAACCCTAACCCTCACCATCACCCTCACATTTACCTTACCCTAACACTAACCCTAACCCTCACCCTCACCCAAATGCTCACCCTAACCCTCACCCTTACCCTAACCCTAACCCTAACACTTACACTAATTCTCACCCTCAGTCTCACCCTAACTCTAAAACTAAACCTTACCCTAACCCTCACCCTCACACTCACCCTAACGCTCACCATAACCCTAATCCTAACCCTAACCCTCACCGCAACTTCACCCTAACCCTAACTCTAATCTTAAGCATCACCCTAACCTTAATCCCAACCCTAAGCCTAAACCTAACCCTCAACATCACCCTAACATTCACCCTCACACTAACCCTCACCCTAACCCTAACCCTAACACTATCCCTACCCCTAACCCAAACCGTAGTGGTAACCATAATCTTAACCCTAACCCTAACCCTAACCTTAACCCTAACCCTAAACCTAACCCTAATCCTAACCCTCATCCTAACCCTCACACTAACCCTCACCTTCACCTTAACTCTAACCCTAACTCTAACCCTAAAGCTAAAACTAACCTTCAACCTAACACTCACCATCACTCTTACCCTAACCCCAACCCTAACACTCACCCTAACCCTAAACCTAACCCTAACCCTAAGCCTAACCAAAACCCTAAACCTAGCCCTAGCCCTAGCCCTAACCCTAAATATAACACTAAAGCTAACCCTAATCCTCACCCTAACCATAAGTGTCCCTTAACCCTAACCCTTAACCAAATCGTAACCCTAACCTAACGCTAAGCCACACCCAAATCCTAACCTTCACCCTTACCCTCACCCTAAACCTAACCCTCACCCTAACCCTCACCCTGCCCCTCACTCTAACCCTCATCCAAACCCTAACACTAACCCTCACCCTTACCCTCACACTAACCCTCACCCTAACCCTAACACTAACCCTCACCCTAACCTTCACCCTAACCCTCACATTCACCCTAGCCCTAACCCTCATACCAACCCTCACCCTAACCCTAACCCTAAACCTAACCCTCACCATAACCCTAAACCTAAACCTAAACCAAACCCTAAGCCAAACCAAAACCCTAAACTCAGCCGTATCCCTAACCCTAAATATAACCCTAACCCTAACCCTAATCCTTGCCGTAACCATAAGGATTCCTTAACCTAAACCTAACCATTAACCAAATCGTAACACTAACCATAACACTAAGCCTCACCTGAATCCTAACCGTAACTCTAACCCACCTCACAGTCACCCTAAACTTAACCCTAACCCTAACCCTAACTCTAATCAAAATCTTAACCTAACCCTAATCGTAACCGTCACCCTCACCCTATCCCTTACCCTAACCATAACCCCAACCCTAAGCCTAATTCAAACCCTAAACCTAGCCCTAGCCCTAACCCTAAACATAACTATGACACAAACCCTAATCATAACCCTAACAGTAAGGGTTCCTAAACCTAGCGCTAGCCCTAACCCTAAACAAAACCATGAAACAAACCCTAATCCTTACCCTAACAGTAAGGGTTCCTAAACCTAACCCTAACCCTTAAACCACACCTTAACCCTAACCTTCAACTAAACCTCACCGTCACCATCACCCTCACCCTAACACTACAACTAACCCTAACCGTAAACCTCACCCGAACCTGAACCCTCACCATAACCCTAATCCTAACCCTCAACATAACCCTAACTCTAACCCTCACCCTAAACATAACCCTAACCCTCACCTAAACCTCACCTTCAACCTCACCCTAACCCTAATCCTAGCTCTGACCCAAACCCTAAGCCACATCTTAACCCACACCCTAACCCTAACCCACACCCTAACACTAACCCTAACCCTAAACCTCACCCTAACCCTCACCCACACCTTCACCTTAATCTTAACCATAACCCTAACACTCACCTTAAAACTTACCCTGACACTAAGCCTCACCCTCACCCTAGCCTCACCCTAAACCTAACTCTCACCCTCATCTAACCCTAAACCTCACCCTCACCCTAACCCTAACCATAACCCTAACACTCACCTTCACGCTAACCCTAACCCTAACCCTAACCCTAACACTTACCCTAACCTAACCCTAACCCTAAACCTCACCCTAACCCTAACCCTCACCATAAAACTCACCCTCACCGTAAGCCTCACTCTCACCCTCACCCTCACCCTAAACCTCACTCTCACCCTCACCTAACCCTAACGCTCACCATCACCCTCACCCTAAACGTAACCCTAACCCTAACCATAACCATAACTCTAATCCAAAACCTAACCCTAACCCTAACACTAACCCTCACCCAAATCCTAACCCTAACAATAACCTTCACCCTAACCCTAATCCTAACCTAACCCTCACCCTAACCCTAACACTAACCATAAACCTAACATTCACTCTCACCCTCATCCTAAACCTAAACCTCAGCCTTCACTTCACCTTCACCCTAACCCTAACCCTAACCGCAAACCAAACCCCAACCCTAACACTAAACTTAACCCTAATAATAACCCTACCCTAACCCAAAACCTTACCCTTACCCTAACCCTAACCCTCTCCCTAACTTGCACTCTAACCGGGACCCTCACCCTAATCTTAATCCTAACCCCAAACCTCAGCCTCACCCTTACCCTAACCCTAAACCTAACCTTATCCCTCACCCTAAACCTAATCCTAAAAGTAACCCTAACCGTAACACTTACCTTAACCCAAACTGTAACCCTAACCCTCACCCTAACCCACACCCAAACACTAACCCTAACCCTAACCCTTACCTAACCATAACCTTAACCATAATCCTCACTGTAATCCTCACCCCCAACATAACCCTAACCGTAACCCTAACCCTCACCCTCAACCTAAATCTAACCGTCAACCTTTCCCTCACCCTCACCCTAACCCTAACGCTAACCCAAACGCTAACCCTAACCCTAAAGCTATCCCTAACCCTTACCCTTACTCTCACACTCACCCTAACCCTTACACTAATCCTAACCCTAACCGTAACCCAAAACCTAAACCTAGCCTTAGCCTTAACCCTAAACGTAACACCAACCATAACCCTAAACCTAAACATAAGGGTTCCTAAACCTAACCCTAACCCTTAACTCAAAACCTAACCCTGAACATAACCCTAACCCTAACACTAACCATAAGCATAACCCCTAAATCCTAACAGAAACACTAATCCTAACCCTAAGGGTCCCTAACAATAACCCTAACCCTCATTCTAACCCTAACCCTCATCTTAATTCTAAACCTAAACCTAAACCTAACCCTAACCATGAACCTAACGCTAAGCATAACCTTAACCATAACCATAACCCTACACCTAAGGGTCCATAACCATAACCCTGATCCTAACCCTAAACCTAACCTGAACCCTCACCCTAACTTTAACACTAACCGTAACCCTAACACTAACCCTCACCCTAACCCTCACCCTAAACTTAACCGAAACCTAACCCTAACCCAAACCCTAAACCTCAACCTAAACCTAACCCTAACATTACCCTAACCCTAACCCTCACCCTAACCCTAACACTAACTCTAAACCTAACCCTAAATCTAACCCTCACCCTCACCCTTACACTAATCCTGACCCTATCCCTAACCCTCATCCTACCCTCACCCTCACACTAACTCTCACCCTCACACTCACCTTCACCCTCCCTTTCACCCTCACCCTAACTCTAACTCTCAACCTCACCCTAAATATAACCCTAACCCTAATCTTCACCCTAACCCTCATTCTAACCGTAACCCTCACCATAAAACTAACCCTAACCCTAAACCTCAACCTCACCCTAACCCTACCCTAACACTAACCGTAACCCTTACCCTCACCCTAACCCTCAGCGAAACCCTAACCCTAACCGTAACCCTAACCAGAAACCTAACCATAACCCTCACCCTAACCCTAACCCTAACCTTCACCCTATTCCTTAACCTAACTCTAATCCAAACCCTAACCCTAACGATAACCCAAACCCTAAACTTAGCCCTAGCCCTAAAAGTAAACATAACACTAACCCTAACCCTAATCCTTACCCTAACCGTAAGTGTACCTAAACCTAACCCTAAAACTTAACCCAAACCCTAACCCGAACCAAAAACCTAACCTTACCCTAACCCTAAATATTAACACCTAACTCCTCACCCAAACCCTCACCCTAACCATATGGTCCCTAACCCTAACCCTATCCCTAACCCTAACCCTAACCCTCACCTAACCCTCACACTCAAACTCACCCTAACTCTAATCTTAACCCTAACCCAAATCCTAATCCTCACCTAACCCTAACCCTAACCCTAAACCTAATCCTCAACAAACCCTCACCGTCACCCTCACATTAATCCTAACCCTAACCCTAACACTCACCTTAAAATCCACCCTCACCCTAAGCCTCACCCTCACCCTAAACCTCACTCTCACCCTCACCTAACTCTAAACCTCACAATCACCCTAACCTTAAACATAACCCTAACCCTCACCCTAACCCTAACCATAACCCTAACACATACCCTAACCTAACCTAACCCTAACCCTAATCCTCACTTTAAACCTCACCTTCACCCTAAGCTTCACCCTCACCCTCACCCTAAATCTCACTCTCACCCTCACCTAACCCTAACCCTCACCCTCACCCTAAACGTTACCCTAACCCTAAACATAACCAAAATTCTAATCCAAAACCTAACCCTAAGCCTAACCCTAAACCTCACCCAAATCCAAACCCTAACAATAACCCTTACTCTAACCCTAACCCTAAGGGTCCCTAACCATAACCGTAATCCTAACCCTAAATCTGACCCTAGTCCTTGCCCTAATCCTAACCATAAATCAAACCCTAACACTAAACCTAACCCTAAACCTCACTCTAAACCTAACCCTAATCCTAACCCTCACCCCAACCCTCACCCTCACTCTAAACCTAACCCTCACGGTCACCATAACCCTAGCCCTAATCCTCCCCCTAACCCTCACCTTCACCATCACCCTAATCCTAACCATAACCCTAACCCTCACCCTCACCCCAAATCTAACCCTAACCCGAACCCTAACGCTAAACATAACCTTAACCCTAACCCTAACCCTAACCTAAGGGTCTCTAACCCTAACCTAAAACTAAACCTAACCCTAACCTAACACTAACTATAACCCTAAACCTAACCCTAACCCTCGCCCTAAACCTGGCCTTCATCCTAGCCCTAACCGTCACCCTCACCCTCACCTTATCGCTAACACTAAACCTAACCCAAACCCTAAACCTAATCCTAACACAAAACCTAAACCTAACCCTAAACCTAACCCTAACCATAACCAAACCGTAACCATAACACTAACCCTCACCCTAAACCTAACCCTAACTCTAAACCAAATCCTCTCCGTCATCCTAACCCTCACCCTAACCCTCAGCTTCACCCTAAACCTAACCCTAAATCTCACCCTATACCTAATTCTAACCCAACCCTCACCCTAACCCTAACCCTAACCCTCAACCTAACCCTAACCCTCAAACAAACCCTAACCCTAAACCTAACCCTGACCCTCCCCCTAAACCTCACCTTCACCCTAACCCTAACCTTAATGCTAACACTCACCCTAACTCTAAAACTAATCTTAATCCTAACCCTAATCCTAACTCTAGTCCTAGCTCTAAACTTATCCATGAACATAACTCTAACCCTAACCTTTACCCTAAAGCTAACCCTAACCCTAAGATTCCCTAACCCTAAACCTAACCCTAACACTAACCTTAACCCTCACCATAAACCTCAACCTAACCCTAACCCTCACCCTCACCCTAACCTTAACCCTCACCTCCATCCTCACCCTCACCCTAAACCTAACACTAACCTTCACCCTAACCCAAACCCTCCCCCTAACCCTAACCCTACCCCTCACCATAACCCTCCCCCTAACCCTAAATGTAAACGTAACCTAAACCTAATCCTCACCCTAACCATAACAAAAACCCTAACCCTATCACCCTAACACTCACCCTCACCCTAACCCTAATCCTAATTCTATCCCTAACCTAACCTAACCTAAACCTAACCCTCAACCTAACCTTCACCGAAAAACTTACCCTAAGCATAACCCTCACCCTAACCCTCAACCTCACACTCACCCTCAGCCTAAAACTAATCGTCACCCTCTCCCTCACCCTCACCCTAACACTCACCCACACTGTAACCCTAAACCTCACCCTAACCCTAACTCTCACCTTCACCCTAACCTCACTTAACCCTAAAAATAAACCTCACCCTATTCCTAACTCTAATGCTAACACAAAACCTAACCCTAACCCTAACCCTAACCCAAACCCTAACCCAAAACCTAAATGTAGACCTAGCCATACACCTAAAAATAACCCTAACCCTAACCCAAACCTCTCCTTAACCTTAAGGGTCCCTAACAATAACCATAACCATTAACCCAACTCCTAACCATAACCAAATACCTAACCCTATCCTTAAACATAATCCCTAACTCCTAACCCAAACCCTAACTCTATCCATAAGGGTCCCTAATCCTAACCCTAACACTAACCTTAGTAGTAGCCCTAATTCTAACTATAAACCTAACCTTAACCCTAAGCCTAACACTAACCATAACCTTAAACCTAACCCTAACCCTAAACTAAGGGTCCCTAATCCTAAACCTAACCTCACCATAACCCTCACCCTAAATCTCACCATAACCCTCAACCTAACCGTCACCTTCCCCCTAACCTTACACTAACCCTAACTCTAAATCTAACGCTAACCCTCACCATAACCCTCAACCTAACCCTCACCCTAACCTTAACCTAACCTTACCTTAACTCTCACCCTAACCCTAATCCTTACCTAAACCTAACCCTAACCCTAACCATAACCCTAACGCTAACCCTAACCATAAACCTAACCCTAACCCTAACCCTAACCATAAACCTCACCGTCACCCTCATCCTCACCATAACCCTAATCCTACCATTCAACCTCACCCTACCCCTAACGCTAAACCTCACGCTCACGCTCACCCTCACCCTAACCCTAGCACTAACCCTCACCCTAACCCAAACCCTCACGCTAACCCTCGCCCTAATCTTTACGCTAACCCTAACCCTAAACCTAACCCTAACCCTAACCCAAACCCTAAACCTAGCTCTAGCCCTAAACACAACCCTAAACCTAACCTAACCCTAAACGTAAGGGTTCCTAAACCTAACCCTAACACTTTACTCAAACCCTAACCGTAACCCTAATAGTAACCCTGACCATAACTACTAACTCCTAACCCAAACCCTCATCCTAACCCTAAGGATCCCTAACCCTAACCTTTACCCTCACTCTAACCCTAACCCTCACCATAATATTAATCATAAACCTAAAACAAATCTTAACCCTAAACCTAACGCTAAACATAACCTTAACCCTAACCCAAACCCTACCCATAATGGTCCGTAACCATAACTCTATTCCTAACCCTAAATATAACCCCAACCTTTACCCTAACCTAACCATAATCCTAACCCTCACACTACACTTCACACTAACCCTCACCCTAAACCTAACCCGAACCCAAACCCTAACCTTAACCCAAACCCTAACCCTCACCCTAAACCTAACCCTAAACTTAACCCAAACTCTAACCCTAACCCTAACCCTCACCCTAAACCTACCCCTAACCCTAACCCTAAACCTAACCCTCACCCTCACCCTCACACTAATCCATACCCTACCCTATCCCTCACCCTAATCCTCACCCTCACCCTAACCCTCACCCTCACTCTCAACTTAACCCTCCCTCTCACCCTAACCCTAACCCTCAACCTAACACAAACAATCACCCTACGCAAACGCTCACCCCAACCCTCACACTAACCCTAACCCTAACCATACCCATACCCATACCCATACCATAACCATAACCATAACCATAACCCTCACCCTAACCCTAACCCTAACCCTAACCCTCACCCTAAACCTAACCCTAACCCTCACCCTAACACTCACCCTCACCCTCACACTAATCCTAACCCTAACCCTAACCCTCAAGTTAAACCTCACCTCACCCTAAACCTCACCCTTACCCTAATCCTAACCCTAACCCTCACCGTAACCCTAGCCCTCACCCTCACCCTAACTCTCAGCCTCACCCTCACGCTCACCCTAATCCTAAACCTAACCTTCACCCTAACCCTAACCATAACCATAACTCTAACATAACCCTAAACTTTACGCTAACCCTAACTCTAACTCGAACCCTAAACCTCATTCTAACCCTCAGCCTCAACCTCACCATCACCCTAACCCAAACCCTAACCCTACTCTAACCCTAACCCTAACCCTAACCCTCACCCAAACACTAAACCTAATCCTAAACCTTACCCTAACCCTAACCCTAACCCTAACCCTCACCACAACCCTAACACTAAACCTAACCCTATCCTTCAACCTCAACCTAACCCTAACTGTCAACCTTCCCCTCACCCTCAACCAAAACCTAACCCTAACCCAAACCCTAACCCTAACACTAACCCTAACCCAAACAATAAACCTAGCTGTAGCCCTAAGCCTAAACATAACCCTAACCCTAACCTAACCCTAAACATGAGGGTTCTTAACCTAACCCTAACCCTTAACCTAACACTAACACTAACACTAAACATAACCAGTAACTCCTAACCCAAACCCTAATCCTAACCCTAAGTGTCCCTAACCATAACCCTAACCCTCACTCTAATCCTAAACATAACCCCTAAATCCTAACCCAAACACTAACTCTAACCAGAAGGGTCCCTAACCCTAACACTAATCCTAACCCTAACCCTAACACTAACCATATTCCTAGCCCTAACCCTAACTATAAACCTAACCCTAACCCTAACGCAAAAGTTAACCTTAACCCTAACCTTACACTAACCCAAGGGTACCTAACCCTAACCTCAGCCCTCTCCGTAACCCTCACCATAACCATCACCGTAACCCTCCCCTTAATCCTCACCCTAACCCTCACTGGAACCCTAAAACTAACCCTAACCCTAACCCTAACTCTAAACCTAACGCTAACACTCAACCTAACCCTCACCTTAACCCTACCCCTAACCCAAAACCTTAGTCTCACCCTAACCCTAACACTCACACTAACACTAACTCTAACACTAATCCTAACCCTAATACTAACCCTAGTCCTAGCCCTAACCCTAAGCATAAACCTAACCCTAATCCTAACCCTAACACTAATCCTAACGTTAACCTTAACCCTAAACCTAACCCTAAGGGTCCCTAACCCTAACCCTAACCCTAACACTCACCCTCACTCTAACCCTAACCCTAATACCAACCCTATACCTCACCCTCACCTTAAACCTCACACGAACCATAACCCTAAACATAAGCCTTACCCAAACCCTAATCCCAACCCTAAACCTAAACCCTAACACTAACCCTCATCATAAACTTCACCCTAACCCTCACAGTCACCCTAACCCTTATCCTAACCCTAAACCTAACCCTAACCCTAACCCTAGTCCTAGCCCTAACCTTAATCCCAACAGTAAACCTAAACTAAACCCTCAACCTCAACCTAACCTTCACCCTCACCCTAACCCTCACCCTAACCCTCACACACACTCTCAGGCAAACCCGCACCCTCACACTTATCCTAACCCTAACCCTAACCCTAAGCCTAACCTTCACCCTCATCTTCACCCCCACCTTCACCCTCACCCTCACCCCAACCCTCACCCAATCCCTCACCCTAACACTAAGACTAACCCTAACCCTAACCCTCACCCTAACACTAACCCTAAACATAACCCTCACCCTAACCTCACCCTAACCCTCAACTTCACCCTAACCCTAACCCTAACCCTAAACCTAAACCTAATCCTTACCCTAACACTCACCCTCACTCTTACCCTTACCCTAACCCTCACCCTCAAACTAATCCTCACCCTCAACCTCACCCTCACCCTAAACCTCACCCTCATCCTCACCCTCACCCTCAACTTAACCCTCCCTCTCACCCTAACCCTAACTCTCAACCTAACACAAACGCTCACCCTAACCAAAACGCTCACCCCAGCCCTAACCCTCACCATAATCCTAACACTAGCCTAACCCTAACGCTAACTCTAAAACTAACGCTAACCCTCAACCTAACTCTCAACTTAACCTCAACCCTAACCCAAAACTTTACCCTCACCCTCACCCTAACACTTATCCTAACACTAACCCTAACCCTTACCCAAGTCCTAGCCCTAACCTTAATCTCAACAGTAAACCTAACATAAACCCTCAACCAAACCCTAACCTTCACCCTCACACTAACCCTCACACTAACCCTCACACTCAGTCTCACACAAACCCTCACCCTCACACTTATCCTAACCCTAACCCTAACCCTAAGCCTAATCCTCACCCTCACCCTCACCTTCACTCTCACCCTCACCCTAACCCTAACCCTACTCTTAACCTTTACCCTAACCCTAACCCTAACCCTCACCCTAACCCTAACTGTAATGGTCCCAAACCCTAATCCTTATCCTCACCCTCACCCTCACTCTAAACCTAACCCTCACCTAAACCCAACACTAACCCTCACCCTCACACTCACCCTAACCCTAACACTAACCTTAAGCCTCACCCTAAACTTAAGCCCAAACCTAAACCTAACACTAACCCTCACCCTCACCCTAACTTTTACCCTCACCCTAACCCTCACCATAACCCTCACACTGAGGCTCACCCTCACACTAAACCTAAACCTAACCCTACCTCTAACCAAAACCCTAGCTCTAACTCTATCCTTAGCCCTAGTACTCGCTCTAACCCTAACCATAAACCTAACCCTCATCCTAACCTTAACGCTAACCCTAAACTTAACTCAAACCCTAAAGCTAACACTAAGGGTCCCAAACCCTAACCCTAACCTTAACACTCACCCTCACCCTTACCCTCACTCTAACCCTGCCTAATACAAACCCTAACACTCACACTCACCCTCACCCTAACCCTCACTCTAACCCGAACCCTAACCATCACCCTAACCCTAACCCTAACCCTAACTGTAAGCCTCACCCTAACCAGAATCCCAACCAAAAACCTAAACCTAACCCTCACCCTCACCCTAAACTTCAACCTCACCCTAAACCTCACCCTAACTCTAACCATAACCCATAAACTAACCCAACCCAACTAATCCTAATCCAAACCCTTGCCCTAAACCTCACCTTCACCCTAACCTGAACCCTCACCCTGACCCTGACCCTGACTGTAACCCTCACCCTAACCCAAACCCTAAACCTAACCATCACCCTCAAGCTCACCTTAACCATAAACCTAACCCTACCATCATCCTCACCCTAACCCTCACCCTCACCTTCACCCAATCCCTCACCCTAACCCTAAGCCTAACTCTAAACCTAACCCAAATCCTAACACTAACCATAATCCTAATCCAAACCCTCACCTTCATCCTAACCCTAACCCTCACCCTGACACTCACTCTAACTCTCACCCTAACCCTAACACTAACCCTCAACCTAACCCTCACCCTAAATCTCACACTCAGGCTCATCCTAACCCTCACCCTCACCCTCACCCTCACCCTAACCCTAACACTAACACTATCCCTAATCCAGACCCTAACCCTAAACCTAAACCTAACCCTAAACCTAACACTCGCCCTAACACTCACCTTCACCCTAATTTTAACTCTAAACCTAACACTCATCCTGAACCTCACCCTAACCATCACCCAAACCCTAACCCTAACACTAACCCTACCGTAACCCTAACCCTCACCCTAACCCTCACCCTAACCTTCACCCTAACCCTCACCTTAACCTAACCCTAAACATAACTTTAACCCTAAACCTAGCACTCACCCTCACACTTACCCTAACCCTAACCCTAACCCTAATCCTAATCCTAACACTCACCCTCAACCTCACCCTCACCCTCAACTTCTCCCTCAACCTAACCCTCACCCACACCTTAACCCTAACGCTAGTCCTAGCCCTAAACCTAGCCATAAAACTAACACTAACCCTAAACTGAACGCTAAACCTAACCTTAACCCTAAACCTAACTCTCACCCTAAGGGTCCATTAACCTAACCCTCACGCTTGCTCTAACCCTAACACTAACCCTAACCCTAACCCTAACCCTAACTCTAACCCTAACCCTAACCCCAACACTCACCCTAACCCTCACCCTAACCCTAACCCTAAGCCTAAATCTAACCCTAACCCTCACCCTACTCCTAACCCTAACAATAAACCTAACCCTCACCCTAACCATAATCCTCACCCTCACCCTCATCCTAACCCTAATCCTAACGCTAACCCTAACCCTAACCCTCACCCTAACCATCATCTTAACCCTCATCCTCACCCTAAACCTAACCCTAAGCCTAACCGTAACCGTAACCCTCACCCTAACCATAACCCTAAACACATCCCTAACCATAACTCTAACCCTAACTCAGACACTAACCCTAACACTACCCCTAAACCTAACCCTCACCTCACCCTAACCCTAACCGTAACCCTAACCGCAAGCCTATCGGTAAACCAAACCTTAACCTTAAACCTACCCCTAACCCTAACCCTCCCGTTAACCCTAACCCTAACCCTAAACCTAAACCTAAACATCACCCTCACCCTGATCCTAACCCTAACCCTAACATTAACCCTAACCCTAAGCCTAACACAAACCCTAAACCTAGCCCTAGCCCTAACCTAAACATAACCCTAAACCTAACGCTTATTCTAATCCTAACCGTAGGTGTCCATAAACCTAAACCTAACCCTTAACCCAAACCCTAACCCTAACACTCACCCTAACCGTAAACCTAACCCTCACCCTAAACCTCACCTGAACCCTCACCCTAACCCTCAGCCTCTCCCTCACTCTAACCCTAACCGTCACCCTCAGCCTAACCCTAATCCTAACCCTAACTCTAACCCTACGCCTAACCCTCAACCTAACAATAATCCTAACCCTAACCCTTACCCAAACTCTAACCTACCCCTATCCCTAAACCTAAACATACCCCTAGCCCTAACCCTGACCTTAACCCTAACCCTAAGAGTCCCTAAACCTAACACTAACCCTTAACACAAACCCTCACCCGCACTCTCACCCTCAACCTAACCCTAACCCGAGCCCTAACGCTAAACATAACGCAAACCCCAACCCTAACCCTAACCATAGCCCCCACCCTCACCCTCAACCTAACCCTAACCCTAATGCTTCCCCTAACCCTAAGCCTAAACCTAACCCTAACCCTCACACGAGTCCTAAACCTAACCTAACCCTAAGTGTCCCTAAACCTAACCCTAACCCATAACACAAACCCTAAACCTAACCCTAACCCTCACCCTCAGCCTCACCGTAACCCTAACCCTAAATCTAATGCAAAACCTAGCCCTACCACTAACTCTAACCCTAACCCAAACTCTACCCCTAACTTTAACCCTACCGTAAACCTCACCCTCACCCTAACGCGAACCATAACCATTACCGTAACTGTCACCCAAACCCTAACCCTCACCCTCAGCTTCACCCTAATCCTAACTGTCACCCTCTCCCTCAACCTCACCCTAACCCTAAACCTAACCCTCACTCTAACCCTCACCCTAACCATAACCCTAACCCTAACCCAAACCCTAAACCTAGCCCTAGCCCTAACACTAAACATAACACTAACACTAACCCTAATCCTAATCCTAACTGTAAGGGTCCCTAAACCTAACACTAACCCTTAACCCAAACCCTAACCCTTACCAAAAATCTAACCCTAACCCTAACCCTAAACATAACCGCTAAATCCTAACCCAAACCATAACCCTAGCCCTAAACTTAACCCTAACCCTAACCCTAACCCAAGGATCCCTAACCCTAACACTAATCCTCACCATAACCCTCACGCTAACCCTCACCCTAACCCTCATCTTCACCCTAACACTAACCCTAACTGTAAACCTAATGCTAACCCTCACATTAACCCTCAACCTAACCCTCACCTTAACCCTAACCGTAACCCTAAAGCTAACCCTAACGCTCACCGTAACTCTCACCCTAACCCTAACCCTAACCCTAATCCTAATATTAACCCTAACCTAGTCCTAGCCCTAACCCTAACAATAAACCTAACCCTAACCCTAACGCTAACCCTAATCTTAACTCTAATCCTAAACCTAACCCTCAGGGTCCCTTACACTAACCCTGACCCTGACCCTGACACTCACCATCACTCTAAACCTGAACCTAAACTTAACCATAACCCTAACCCTCACCATAAACCTAACCCTAACCCTAACCCTAACACTAACACTAAACAAAACCCTAACCCTACCCCTAACCCAAACCCTAACACTAACCCTAACCCTAGACCTCGCCCTAACACTAACCATAAACCTAACCCTAACCCTAACCCTAATGCTAACCCTAACCTTAACCCTAACCCTAAACCTAACCCTAACGGTCCCTAACCCTAACCCTAACACTCACCCTCACACTCACCCTCACTCTAACCCTACCCCTAATACCAACCCTAAAACTCATCCTCACCTTCACCCTCACCTTCACCATAACCCTCACACTAACCCCGAGCCTAACCCTAACTCTAACCGTAAGCCTCACCCTAACCCAAATCCCAGCCCCAAAAATAACCCTAACCCTCACTCTCACCCTAAACTTTACCCTCACCCTAACCCTCATCTTAAATCTAACCATAACCCAATCCTTACTCCTAACAAAAACCCTAACCCTAACCCTAACCCTAATCCTAAACCTGACCCTCACCCTAAACTACACCTTCACCCTAACCGTAACCCACAACGTGACCCTCACCCTAACCCTAACCCTCACTCTGACTCTCACCCTAACCCTCACTCTAACCCTCACCTCACCCTAACCCTAACCCTCACCCTCACCCTAAATCTAACCCTAACCCTCACCCTAACCCTCACTCTCAATCTCACACTCAGGCTCACCCTAACCCTCTCCCTCACCCTAACCCTAATCCTAACTCTACCCCTAATCCAAACCCTAACCCTAACCCTAACCCTAACCCTAACACTAACCCTTGTCCTAACCCTAACCCTCATCCTACTCCTCACCTCACCATAAACCTCACCCTCACTCTCACCTTAAACCTCACCCTAAGCCTAACCTTAACCCTAACCCTATCCCTAAACCTCACCCTCACCCTAACCCTCACCCTCAACCTCACTCTAAACCTACCTGTTATTCTACCCCTAAAGCTAACCCTAGTCCTTGCCCTAACCCTAACCATAAACCTTACACTAACCCTAAACCTAACGCTAAAGCTAACCTTAACCCTAAACCTAACCCTAATCCTAAGCCTCCATAACCCTAACCCTAATCCTAACCCTACACCTAACCCTCACCGTAACCCTAATCCTAAGCCTAAACCTAACCCAAACCCTAAACCTAGCCCTATCTCTAATCCTAAACATAAACCTAACCCTAATCCTAATCCTAACCATAACCCCAAGTGTCCCTAACCCTAACCCTAACCCTTAACACAAACCAAAATCCTAAACCTAACCCTCAAACTCACCCTCACCCTCACCCTAACCCTAAACCTAACGCAAACCCTAACCCTAACCCTAACTCAAACCCTAACCCAAACTCTAACCCTAACTTTAACCCTAACCCTAAACCTCACCCTCACTCGAACACTAGCTCTAACCCTAACCCTAACCCAAACCATAACCCTCACTCTCACCCTCACCCTAGGCCTAACCATCACCCTCTCCCTTACCCTCACCCTGACCCTCACCCTCATCCTAACACTAAAACTAAACCTCACCCTAACCCTCACCCTAACCCACACACGAATCCTAAACCTAACGCTCACCCAAACCCTAACCGTAACCCTAACCCTAACCCAACCCTAAACCTAGCCCTAGCCCTAACCCTAAACATAACCCTAACCTTAACCCTAATCCTAATCCTAACCATAAGAGTCCCTAAGTCTAACCCTAACCCTAACCCTTAACCCAAAACCTAACCCTTACCAAAAACCTAACCCTAACCCTAACCCTAAATATAACCGTTAAATCCCTAACCCAAACCCTAACCCGAACCATAATGGTCCCTTACCCTAACCCTTATCTTAACCCTAACCCTAACTCTAGTTCTATCCCTAACCTTAACCATAAACCTAACCCTAAACCTCACGCTACCCTCACCCTCACCCTCACCCTAACCCTCACCCTAATCCTAACCCTAACCATCACTCTCACCCTAACCCTCACCCTAACCCTAACACTAACCTTAAGCCTCACGCTAAACCCATCCCAACCCTAAAACTAACCCTAACCTCCACCCTAAACTTCACCCTCACCCTAACCCTCACCCTAACTCTAACCCTAACCCAAACCATACCCCTAACCCAAACCCTAATCCTAACCCTAATCCTAACCCTAACCCTTGCCCTAAACCTCATCTTCACCCTAACCCTAACTCTAACCCTCACCCTGACCCTCACCCTAACCCTTACCCTTACCCTAACCCTAACCCTCACACTCACTCTCACCTTAACCCTAACTTCACCCTCACCCAAACCCTCACCCTAACCCTCACCCTAACCTTCACCCAATCCCTCACCCTAACCCTAACGCTAACCCTACCCTCACCCTCATCCTCACCCTCACACTAACCCTCATCCTAATCATAACCCTAATCCTAACCTTCACCCTCACCTTAAACCTCCCCTAACCCTAACCGAAACCGTAAGTCTCACCCTAACCTAAATCCAAACCCTAATCCTAAACCTAACCCTCAACCTCACCCTCACCTTCACCCTCACCCTAATCCTCACCCTAAATCTCACACTCAGGCTCACCCTAATCCTCACCCTCATCCTAACCCTAACCCTAAATCTAACCCTAATCCAAACCCTAACCCTAACCCTTGCCCTAACCCTCACCTTCACCCTAGCCCTAACCCTAACCCTAACACTCACACTGACCCTAACCTTAACCATCACCCAAACCCTAACACTAATCCTTACCCTCACCCTAACCCTCAACCTAAACCTCACCTTCACCCTACCCCTAAACCTAACTCTAACACTCAACCTCACTCTTACCCTAACCCTAACCCTAATCCTAACACTCACCCTCCCCCTCCCCCTCCCCCTCAACTTCACCCTCACCCTCACCCTAACCCTCACCCTAAGCCTCCCTGTACGCCTAACCCTAACCCTAACCCTCACCCTCAATCTAACCCTCACCCTAACCCTCACTCTAAACCTCACTCTCACCCTAACCCTAACCCTAACCCTAATCCTAACACTAACCCTAAGGGTCCTTAACCCTAACCCTAACCCTAACTCTAACCCTAATGCTCATCTTAAACCCCACCCTAAACCTAACCCAAACTCTAACCCTAACCCTAACCTTAACCCTCACCATAACCCTAACCCTCGCCCTCACCCACCCTCACCCTCAACCTAACCCGAACCCGAACCCTCACCGAAATCCTCACCCTAACCCTAATCCTAAAACGCACCCTAAATCTTACCCTAACCCTAACCCTAAGCCTAAACTTAACACTAACCCTCACCCTACCCCTACGCCTATCCCTAACCATAACTCTAACCCTCACCCTAACCCTAAACCTCACCCTCACCCTAACCCTAATACTAACCCTAAACCTAACCGTAAACATAACCGTAACCCTCATTCTCACCCTCACCCTAATCCTATGCCTAACCTAACCGTAACCGTAACCTTAACCCTCACCCTAACCCTAACCCTAACTCTAAACCAAACCCTAATCATAACTCTAACCCTAACCTGCCGCAGACTGACTCAGCGGGAGTGCGGGGAGACCAAGTCTGGATTCACAGGTCAGGAATAGATTCGGCAATGACAGACACAAACGCAAGGGAGGTTTGAAGTCTGCTGCGAAGTTTTACTTGTTGAATGTGAGATTATATACAGTCAAAGCAGGAGTATTTTCTTTCAGTTAGCATAAGGTCAAAAGATTACAATCATGTTTAAGAATGGTTACAGGGTACATTTTTCTGAGTAGAAAAGAAACTTCTCCCTCCCTTCTAAGGAGCTATGGTTAATATGTCAGACATTGTGATTAGGCGTCATCTGCCTTGGCATTAATAAATATTAGTTTTGTTTACCATCTGTTCCATTCTAGTTCTTCCTATAATTCTGTTTTTGAGTCAGTAATTATTACCCTGTGCCAGGAATTGTAAAACCTTAAACCTAACAATCCATTGTTGCTGTTCAGTTAGAGCACACCATGGTGCTCTAGCCATTCTAATCCTTTCCCATGTGATTCATTATGTACTTGCAACATTTACACAAGTAATGCAGACGCATAAAAGGCATATTCAGGCGAACTAACATTTATTACTAATTCAAAGATCATATTTTCTGTTTTAGTATCTAATTCTGTCTTATTATTAATAGAATGCATTGAGGTCATCAAGGCTGCTGTGGATGTGTCTTGAGCCAGAGTAGCCAGGCATGCACTTTTAGTTCCTGGAGCATCTAGTCGCTCCATCAATTGTTTAGGACAGTAGCTGGCACAGAATATTACTGCCATACCATCAACTATCAGAAATGAAAAGAGTGTTAAAAGAATCCCAGAACCCAGAATTATGAGCATTCCACGCATATGTCCCGGTCTCTGCCAGGGACCTCCAAGAGGCCTGATCAGCATTGGTGTGAACCTCAGGAGTGGCAGCCATTCAAGCTCTTTCTGCTCCATGATACACAGACTCCACTGGAGTGGGTGTATCACTAACCGAAACACTAAACCTAACACTAACCCTAACCCTAACCTTCACCCTCACCCTAACCCTAACCATAACCCTAACTATAACCATGACCATAAATCAAACCCTAACCCTAAACCTACCCCTAACCCTAACCGTCACCCTAACCCTAACCCTAAACCTAACCCTCACCCTCACTCTAGTCCTAACCCTAATCCTAGCGCTAACATTAACCCTAACCGTAACCATGACCGTAAACCAAACTCTAATCCTAAACCTACCCCTAACTCTAAGCCTCACCCAAACCCTAACCCTAAACCTAACACTCACCCTCAACCTAATCCTAACCCTAATTCTAACCCTAACATTAACCCTAACCCTAAGCCTAACCCAAACCCTAACCTAGCCCTAACCCTAACCCAAACATAACCCTAACCCTAACCCTAATCCTAACCATAACCATAAGTGTCCATAAACCTAACCCTAACCCTTAACCCAAACCCTAACCATAACCCTCATCCTAAGACTATCCCTCACCCGAACCCTCACCCTAACCCTCACCCTAACCCTCACCCTCACGCTAACCCTAACTGTCCCACTCACCCTAACCCTAACCCAAACCCTAACCCTAATCCTAACTCTACCCCTACCCCTCACCGTAACCCTAATCCTAACCCTAACCCAAACCCTAAACCTAGCCCTATCTCTAACCCTAAACATAAACCTAATCCTAAACCTAACCCTCACCCTCACCCTCACCCTCACCCACAGCCTAACCTTAACCATAAACCTAACACAAACCCTAACCCTAACTCTAACCCTAACCCAAACTCTAACCCTAAATTTAACCCTAACCATAACCATAACCATAACCCCAAACCTAACTCTCACCCTCACCCTAACCCTAACCATCACCATCTCCCTAAACCTAACCCTAACCCTCACCCTCATCCTGACCTTCACCCTCACCCTAACCCTCACTCTAAACCTCACAGTCAGGCTCAACCTAATCCTCACCCTCACCCTAACCCTAAATCTAACCCTACCCCTAATCCAAACCCTAACCCTAACTCTTGCCCTAACCCTCACCTTCACCCTAACCCTAACCCTCACCCTCACCCTAACCCTCACTCTAACCCTCACCCTCACCTCACTCTAAATCTCACCCTCACCCTAAACCACACACTCACCCTAACCTTAACCCTAACCCTAAACTTAACCCTATCCCTAACCCTCACCCTCACCCTAACCCTCACCCTAACACTACCCCTAATTCTAACCCTAACAGTAACCCTAGTCCTAGCCCTAACCCTAACCATAAACCTAACACTACCACTAAACTTGAAGCTAAACCTAATCTTAACCCTAAACCTAACCTAACCCTAAGGGTCCATAACCCAACCCTAACCCTAACTCTAAACCTAACGCTCCCCTAACCCTCACCCTAAACCTAACCCAAACTCTAACCCTAAACCTAACACCCACCGTAACCCTAACCCGTGCCCTCACCTTAACCGAACCCTAACCCAAATCCTATCACTCATCCTAACCCTCACCCTAACCCTAAACCTAAGCCTAAACTTAACACTAACCCTAACCTTACCCCTACCCCTACCTCTAACCATAACCCTAACCCTCACCTTAACCCTAAACCTCACCCTCATCCTCACCCCAATACTAACCATAACTCTAAACATCACCCTAACGCTCACCCTCACCCTAACCCTAACCCTAAATCAAACCCTAACCCTAACCCAAACACTAACCCTAACACTAACCCTAACCCTAACCCTCACCCTAACCATAACCCTAACCGTAACCATGACCGTAAACCAAACCCTAACCCTAACCCTCACCCTAAATCTAAACCCAACCCTCAACCTAATCCTAACCCTAAACTAAACCTTAAACGTACCCCTAGCCCCAACCTAAACTTAACCCTAATCCTAACCTTATCGGAAGTGTCCATAAACCTAACCCTAACCCTTAACCCAAACCCTAACCCTAACCCTCACCCAACCCTCACCCTAACCCTCACCCTCACCCTCACCCTAACCCTCACCCTCACTCTAACTCTGTCACCCTCACACTAACCCTAAACCTAACCCTAACCCTAATCCTAACACTACCCCTAACCATCACCCTAATCCTAACCCAAACCCTAAACCTAGCCCTATCTCTAACCCTAAACATAAACCTAACCATAACCCTAATCCTAACCCTAACCCTAAATGTCCCTAAACCTAACCCTAACCCTTAACACAAACCATAACCCTAACCCTAACTCTCACCTGTTAGGGTCAGTGACCAAAGGAATCTGACACAAAAGCGGAATTTGGAAGTTAAGTTAAACATAGTTTTATTCCATGCCTAGCACTGAGAATCATACTGACCGGTCAGGGCTGCCTCTAAGATGTGAGCGAGAGAGCGACCCTGCCTGATCTTACAGGCTACTTTTATAGGCCCCAGCCATGTGGTTGGGCTGGCCATATACAGGTGGCCAATGGAATTCAGCATGGTTTATTGATGGCTGGGGAAACCACTGACACCTTTGCTGTTTGAACTGACCTATCATTTCAGTGGGCTTCTGGCATACTGCTCTGAAGGCAAAGGAAGGGGAGGGAATTCCCTGGCAGGCCAAGGGGTTGTGGGGTGGGGAGGAATTCTGGTAAATCCACCTGCTTTACCTGCTCTTGTAATCTGAGCTGTTATCACAGATTGTGCAGCCCCTGCCTCAGGTCAAATCCTTTGTCATAAAGATGGGAAATGCCTAGAGTGGATGGATTTTGGGAAGTCAAGAAAGGGGTCCCTTCATTCCCCCCTCGTTTTAGACAATGAGTCAAATCTTTGACTCTTCCTCCTACCCCATATCCTCCTGTCATAAGGGCCATATTGAGTCCTCAACACTGGCCTTTTAACCACTCCAATTCTCCTTTGTACAAATGATCATTATACTGTTTACAGGGCAGGGGCCAAGAGCAACATTAGTAGAGCTAAGGATTCTGCAATTGCAGATATTGGGGGTGTTATCATGGAGACCAGCTGGATAAGCTTTTATACACCATCCTTGGGAGCCCTGCTTCTCTCGTGCTCAAGTCTCCTTTTATATCTGCCAGGTTATCTTTCATCAGTCTATCATGGTTTGTCCAAAGTGACATTCTCATGCTGTCTCCATCTGGGAGTGATGAATCCAGTAGCTCTTTCCTGCTCCTTTCACAGTGGTTGGAGTCCTGGGTATCACAGTGCAGGTACACTTGATGTTAGAAACCAGACGATGAACATGTCCCCCAATCAACCTGTAAGGCCTGTAAGAACTGGATTGAATCATGGTTAACACTATCAGCTAGTTCAATTTCCCTAAGTTTTAGGAGAAGGTCTCCCTCCGATGGGGAGAACTTTACATGTGGAGAGTTCCCATTATTAGGACATGCTTCATATCATCTGCTACATACTCATACTCTCTGGGATCTGTCGTCCTCCCTTTTTAGAACTTTTAAGACAATTCCTTTCAGATCCTTTCTTTTCTAGAATTAACCATTTCTTTAAAAATTCATTTCCCAAGATTACTTTACTGCCCTTTCTCTCTTTTCATTTGACCATAGCCCTCATTCATATTTAACACCTCTCACCCCTAGCCTTCTCATCACAGGGTGGAGAATTCCCCTCACAAAGCCATAGACACCAAGATGGCTATGACTACAAAAGGCTAGGTGCATCCTCACTTTATTTTCTCTCCCATGACCTAGGGGACTTGGAACTTAGCACAGATACAGTGTCCCACCACCAAGGGTTTAGTTCCAGCCAGGAAGAAGTTGTAGAGTTGTGGAGTCAGGCTGGACAGGATGTATAGCAGCAGCTTTGTCTCTCACAGCAGCTCTGATGGAACATCACACCTCCTAAGTTGCCTCCAAATTCTTGCTTCCTGGTTAAAGCGGCTTAACCTAAGGCCTGACTTTGGTGAAATCTCCCAGTGGTCTCCTAATTGCTTTCCCTGAGCACACTTGTTTTTGCAGGTTGGCAACCCATTGGTTTTCAGGGCGGTATAGGGTTGAGATTTCAAAGTAATAACCAGATTTCCTTTAAATGAGGCTTGGATTCTCTAGACAGGCATAAGACTTGAACCTGTAGCCATTGCCATTCCCAAGTGCAGTCTCCACTCTTGCACATCTGTTACTACTCTTTCACATACCTCTAATTTATCTGTCTCACTTTCCAAAAATGACTCTGGTCCCTTCATCTTAAGGGGAGTTGATGGGCAAAGATCCATCTTCTATAACTTCTTCAAGCTGACTCGGAGACGTTGTCTCTGTACTTGACTAGGGACCTTAAAAAGCTTAGCCTATTATACCAACAGGTTGCCACGATTAGCTATCAGGAACAATAATTTGCTCCAAACTAGAGGTCATATTCAACATTTAACAACTGCACAGACCTTCTTTGGCTACAATAGTTTAACTTACTTAGCACCCATTTGCAAAGGCATTTTCTTGATTTTCTGGGGAGCTTAGCTATGCTTCAGTTGCCACTGTAGGCCTAGACAGATCAATAGGGACACAATCTCAGGTCCACAAACTTTTTTTTCTGAATTTGTGGCTGGTATCAATTCAAAATTCACTCAGTTAGGGCTTTGAGCAACCATGGGGTTCAGGATTGTAAACTACCCACTATTACAGATGACTGACAAGTTCCTGCCCAGTTATGGAGTAAATGAACATGGACATTAGTAAGGCATGCTTACAAACTATTCTAACACCTCCTGGCTCTGAATAATTTTGAATGGCCAAGCACAAATGACTCGAGGATCTGTCACCATCTCTGCCATCCAAGCAGTGGCTACTGCATTTGGATGCTTCATTGCTTTCGTCCCAGTAGTGTCTCTTCACACAGGGATAAACATCCCATTTGCATTTCACTTTGTTGGTTGCTGGTCTTAAACATAGGGTCTTGGTGCTGTCTCTCAGCTCTCCAGCTCAAGGCTAGCACTCTGCCACTTTTAAGTCCCAAACTCAGGGCCTGAGTGCCACTCCTCAGCTCTGCAGCTCAAGGCTTGCACTCTGCCACTGTGAGTCCCAAGCTTTGTGCTTGAGTGCTCTCCCCCAGCTTTTCAGCTCAGAGCTAGCACTCTGCTGCTTTGAGCTCCAAAGCAACTCTGCCTTAATAGCACTCTGCTGCCAGATTAGACACCACAGTCTTACAGGAACTTTTCTTTGTCCGGGCTGGCTCAAAATTGCGGCTTTCAGATCAATGAGTCCTACAAAAGGCCACTTTACTCCAATTAGAAGCAACAAGATGGTCAACTCAGAAATACTCTCTAAGCATGATCTTACCTGGAACTTGAAGGCCAAAATTACACCTGAATGAGGATCTGCTGTCCTTCTCCATGGGCCTGCTGGAGATTGCTATAAAGTAACTTACAAGAATAAGCTGAAATAGCAATTAAGCAACCATTTTGGTAGTACTAATTTTCCTAGTTTTCTTTTTTTGAAACAAAACTTTATGACAACTTTACTTTTAAATTTTGTTCAGAAATCCATTTCTACTTTTCTTTAAAACCTTTTACTGATATTTGCTTAGACATTAAACACTTTAGCCTTTATTTGCATTTGAAGAACCTTTAAGGGCTCAAGGCCCTCCCTTTTCTCCAGGTCTCCTTAGGATCAAGGAACGCCCTTTGCCTTCAGGCCTCCTTTTAGAAGAGGCAGTTTTTTTCCTCTGCAGTTTAGGTTACTGCCTAGAACTCCAATAACAGTTTAAATGCCAATAAGTTTTTCTTAATGCAAGAACTACAATCATTACTGCACCAAAAGTCCAGACATAGTTTCCTTCTTTTCTAAAATATATCCAATTGCGAAGTAGTATGAAATCAAATCATAAGGAGATAAACTTTTAAATATTCCTTTTAAAACCCTCCTCCCCAATTCAATACATTTTAAGTAGCAGTTTAAGAAATAGTATTATTTTACCATCAGATTTTCAATGTCAGTCTGTAAGGAAAAAGGACGAAGATATTCCACTCAGTCCATCTGACCAGATTCAGTGAATAGCCGTCATCCCAGCTTATTTTCTTTCAACAGCGTGGACCCTCCCTTAGGGCCTTTCCCACCATCGAACCCACAGCTGCAACGTAGCCAGTTCACCTCTCACCCCCAAAAATGGTCACACAGGACTATTCTAAGTTTTCCAGTCTTTTGGCATTTGATTACCTAAACAATTTTAAAAGACAGGCAAAGTTTCTGACATTGATAAACAGATTCACATTTAAATCTCTAATACATGTCTCCAAACTTTAACTTAAGGAAATAAATTTCAAATTCCCTAATGCCTCTGGGCTAAATAGGATACAATCTTTATGATGTAAACAGCTCTATGCATTACAATATCAAATTATTTTTTAATGCAAATTTCATTTAGAAAATACTTTTTCTACTTTAGAAAAATACTTTTTACCAGTTTCTCTTTAAAACAATGCAATAACCCTTTGAGACATTGTAAAACATTTAAACCTAATAATTTTCTTGAAGTTTAGACTTAGATTTACCCAATTGCCTTTTTATTTTTAAGTATAAATTAACCCATTGTTTTATACAGCATGCTGACAATTTAACCTTGAACATGTTCACTCACTCATTCACACACATTCAAAGATCTTAAAGTGCGCAAAATTAATATCGGCCATTTGTTTTCTGGAAGCTTTAGTATCAAGAGTTTTGCCAATCATACTCTTGCAGGTGAGAACCAGGTTCAAAAAAAATTTTTACAAGGCAATTTATTTGAAATTATTATTTGGTGGGAGTCTTCCAGTGCCAGATTTAGCCCACCTAGAGCATGACTCTAGTCATTTTTCCAATTTTGACTAGCCCATCCCACATGACACTTTATAGGACCAAATTTAAACCTGGGGGAACCAAGACTGATGCCTGTGTCCTGCCACCCATTGTCTCCAGATTGCTCATCTGAGTGGGAGAAGCCATACCAGGCCCCCAGGAATGTTCAAATGGATAGTGGCAAAGACACCGAAAACAAGAACCCATTAGGAATGGTACAGATTTCTACAGGATCAGACAAAACACCTCAGAGAACCATAAAACAGGGGCAGTGAACCCAGATTATCTCTTTAGAACCTTTAAACCATTGCAAAATCAAGTCTAGGGGAAGATTCTCCGTGGATGCCGCTTGGCTAATCTCTTTATATGCACCACCAAACACAAAATTTTGAGGAGGGACAGATAAGGAGTGGGGGAGGGGGGTCGAGTTCTCCAAGTCAGACTCCCCTTTCTCCTCCTTTTCTGATCCTGAAGATGTGACCTGCTTTAGAGGGAGAGAAAAAGTTTTTGTTAAGCAGGGGAAGGTTCCTTCGGCAGTCATCCCATAAAGAAAGTGGTCCATTTCAGCTGGCAGAACATTTTAAGTTTTCCTGGGTAAACTTAGTTACCCGACTGGGCGGCCTTGTCTCGGAAGTCCCTAAAACGTTGGAAGATAAGGCTTAGGGGCATTGCGAGCTCCTTATTCCCTGTATGACCCATTTTCCTATTAGGCGGTAAAGAGAACTACCCAATAAGGGGTTCATCGCGAACAGTCAACACAAAAATGACAACTCCTACAAGACAAGGATCAGCTCTAAGATGCACAAATACCAAGACAAATACAACTGCCGTACAAACACAAAACTACAGTAACACAAATGTCTTACCTGGGAGACTCCAGATGTCGTGCCTGGGAGACTCCAACTCCCTGTTTTTGTGATGACCCTCTTTGTCGTGCCCAGGAGACTCAAACTCCCTATTTTTGCGACGACCCTCTGGAGTGATGGGGTGTCCCCGCATCCACTCCGGCCCTGGGGAGCTATACTGTGCCCAGTTTCTCCCCGGTGGGCCACTCTCCTGGAGCTCCCCAACAGAAAGGACAAAACAAAAAAACCAAAGACGAAACTAACGCGCTCAACATCTTACCTCCGGAGGTTTTGTTCAAAATTCTGATGCTGGTTCAGTCCTCATCTTTTGATCCCGGACGAGGCCCCCAAATGTTAGGGTCCATGATCAAAGGAATGAGTCTGACTCAAAAGCGGGATTTTGGAAGTTAAGTTAAACGTAGTGTTATTCCACTCCTAGCATCAAGAATCATACTGACCGGTCAGGGTCACCTCTAAGATGTGAGCAAGGGAGCGACCCCTCCTGATCTTACAGGCTACTTTTATAGGCCCCAGCCATGTGGTTGGGCTGGCCATATACAGGTGGCCAATGGAATTCATCATGGTTGACTGATGGCTGGGGAAACCACTGACACCTTTGCTGTTTGAACTGACCTATCATTTCGGTGGGCTTCTGGGGCACTGCTCTGACAACAAAGGAAGGGGAGGGAATTCCCTGACAGGGCAAGGGGGTGTTGGGTGGGGAGGAATTCTGGTAACTCCACCTGCTTTAACTGCTCTAGTAATATGAGCTGTTATCACAGATTCTACAGCTCCTGACTTAGGTCAAGTCCTTGGTCATAAAGATGGGAAATACCTAGAGTGGATGGATTTTGGGAAGTCAAGAAAGGGGTCCCATTATCACCCTCACCCTCACCCTAACCATAACCCTAAACCTAAACCTAACGCAAACCTAAACCTAACCTAACTCTAACCCTAACCCAAACTCTAACCCAGACTTTAACCTTAACCCTAAACCTCATGCTCACCCTAACCCTAAACCTAACTCTAACCCAAACCCTAACACTCACCCTCACACTCACCCTAACCCTAAACCTAACTCTCACTCTAACCCTCACAATAATCCTAAACCTAACGCTCACCAAAACCCTAACCCTAACACTAATCCTAACCCTAAACCAAACACTAAACCTAGCCCTAGCCCTAACACTAAACCTAACCCTAACCCTAACCCTGATCCTAATCCTAAAGATAAGGGTCCCTAAACCTAACCCTAAACCTTAACCCAAACCCTAACCCTTACCAAAAACCTAACCCTAACCCTAACCCTAAATATAACACATAAATCATAACCCAAACCCTAACCCTAACAGTAATGGTCCCTAACAATAACCCTAATCCTAACCCTAAACCGAACTCTAGTCCTATCCCTAACCTTAAACCTAACCCGAACCCGAACCCAACCCCTAACCCTAACCCTAAACACCACCCTCACCCTAACCCTAAACCTAACCCTAAGCCTAACCCTAACTTTAACCCTAAACCTACCCCTAACCCTCACCCTAACCCTAATCCTAATCCTAACCCTAACCCTAAACCTATCCCTATCCCTAAACCTAAACATAAACCTAACTCTAACCCTAATCCTAACCCTAACCCTAAGTGTCCCTAAACCTAACCCTAACACTTAACACAAGCCCTAATGGTAACCGAAACCCTCACCCTCAACCTCAAACTCACCCTTACCCCAACCCTAACCCGAACCCTAAAAGTAATGCAAACCCTAACCCTAACCCTAACACTGACCCAAACTCTAACCCTAACTTTAACCCTAACCCTAAACCGCACCCTCACCCTAACCCTAACCCTAACCCTAACCCTAACACAAAACCTAACCCTTACCCTCACCCTAACCCTAAACGTCACCCTCTCCCTCACCCTCATCCTCATCCTCACACTAACCCTAACCCTAACCCTAACCCTCACCCTAACTCTCACCCTAACCCCCACCCTAAACCTCACCCTAACGTTCTAACCTTAACCCTAACATTCACCCTAACCCTAACCCTAATCCAAAACCTAAATGTAGCCCTAGCCCTAACCCTAAACATAACCCTAACCCTAATCCTAATCCTAATTCTAAACTTAAGGGTCCCTAAACCTAACCCTAACACTTAACCCAAACCCTAACCCTTACCAAAAACCTAACCCTAACTGTAACCCTAAACATAACCCCTAAATCCTAACCCAAACCCTAACCCTAACCATAATTGTCCCTAACCCTAATCCTAAACCTAACCCTAACTATAGTCCTAGATCTAAACCTAACAATAAAACTAACCCTAACCCTAACCCTAACCGAAGGGTCCCTAACCCTAACCGTAACCATAACCATCACCATAACCCTCACCCTAACACTAACCATAACTCTAAACCTAATGCTAAGCCTTACTCTAACCCTCAACCTAACTCTCACCTTAAACCTAACCCTAACCCTAAGCCTAACCCTTACCCTCACCCTAACCCTCACCCTCACCCTAACCCTAACCGTAACCCTAATCCTAATATTACCCCTAACCCTAGTCCTAGGCCTAACCCTAAGGATAAACCTAAACCTAACCCTAAGCCTAACCGTAACCCTAAACTTAACACTAACCCTAAACCTAACCCTAAGTGTCCCTAACCCTAACCCTGACCATAACCCTCACCCTCACCCTCACCCTAAATGTAACCGTAAACTTCACCCTAACCTTAACCCTAACCCTCACCCTAACCTAATCTTCAACTTCAGCTAAACCTAAAAATAACCCTAACCCTAAACAAAACCCTAACCCTAACCCTAACACAACCCTAACCCTAACACTAACCCTGAACCTCACCCTCACCCTCACCCTAACCCTAACCGAAACCCTACCCTTAAGCCTAACCATAAACCAAACACTACCCCTAGCCCTACCTCTAACCCTAACTCGCACCCTCACCCTAACAATAACTCTAACCCTAACCCTAACTGTAACCCAAACCCTAACACTAACCCTATCCCTAACCCTCATCCTAACCCTCACCCTAACACTCACCATAACCCTAACCCGTAGCCTCACCCTAACCTACTCTAAACTTAACCCTCACCTTCACACTAACCCTCACCCTCACACTAACCATCACCCTCACCCACAACAATTACCATCACCCTAACCCCCCACCCAATCCCTCACCCTAACCCAAACCGTAACCCTAAACCTAACCATAATCCTAACCTATCCCTTACCCTAACCCTAACCCTAACCCTCACCATCACCCTCACTCTAACCCTAACTCTAACCCTAAAACTAACCCTCATCCTCGCCCTCACCCTCACCCTCAACCTAAACCTCACCCTAACAATAACCCTAACCACACACCCCATCCTCACCCCAAACCTCATTCTACCCTAACACTAACTGTAAGCCTCACCCTAACCTTAATCCCAACCCTAAACGTAACCCTCAACCTAACCCTCACCTTAAACCTAACCCTCACGCTCACCTTCACCCTAACCCTCAACCTAACCGTAACCCTAACCTTAACACTAACCCTAACCCAAACCCTACCCCTAACCCTAACCCTAACCCTTGCCCTAAACCTCACCTTCACCATAAACCTAACCATCACCCTGACCCTCACCATAACCTTCACCCAAAACCTAACCCTAACACTGAAACTTATCCTCATCCTGACCCTCACCCTAACCCTCACCTTCACCCAAACCCAAACCCAAACCCTAACCCTAACCTAACACTCACCCTCACTCTTACATTAACCCTAACCCTAACCCTAAACCTCACCCTCTCCCTAACCCTAACCCTCATCCTCACCCAAACCTCACCCTAACTCTAAGACTAACCATAAGCCTCATCCTAACCTTAATCCCAACCCTAAACCTAACCCTAAACCTGACCCTGACCCTAGCCTTCACCTTCACCCTAACCCTCACCCTAACCCTCACACTCAGATTCAGCCTAACCCTCACCCACACCCTAACCCTAACCTAACCAAACCCTACCCCTCCCCTACCCCTCCCCTACCCCTACCCTTAACCCTAACCCTAAAACTTGCCCTAAATCTCACCTTCAACCTAACCCTAATCTTAACCCTGACCCTCACCCAAACCCTAACCCTAACACTAAACCTTACCCTCACCCTAACCCCCAACCTAACCCTCACCCTAATCCTCAACTTCACCCTAACCATAACCCTAAACCTAACCCTAACCCTCACCGTAACACTCACCCTCACTCTTACCCTAATCATAACCTGAACCCTATCACTCACTCTCACCCTCACCCTCACCCTCACCCTCAACTTCACCCTCACCCTCACCCTAATCCTCACCCTAATCCTAACCCTAACCCTAACCCTCTCCCTCATCCTAACCCTCACCCTCACCCTCATCCCAAACCTCACTCTCACCCTCACACTCACCCTAAACCTCAAACTCACCCAAACCCTCAACATAACTATAACCCTAACCCTAATTCTCACCCTAAACCTAACCCTAGTCCTAGCCCTTACCATAAACATACACCTAAAAATAACACTAACCCTTAAGCTAAACATAAACTTAACCCTAAACCTAACCCTAACCCTAAGGGTCCATAACCATAACCCTAACACTAACCCTAACCCTAAGCATCACCCTAACCCTCACACTAAACCTAACCCTAACCCTAACCCTCACCCTCACCCTCACGGTAACCCTAACTCTCACTCTCACCCTCACCATAAACCTAACCCTTACCCTCACCCTAACCCAAAACCTCACCCTAAACCTAACACCAACACTCACCCTAACCCTCACCCTAACCCTAAGCTTAAGCCTAAACCTGACCCTAACCCTCAACCTGACCCTAATCCTAATCCTAATCCTAACCCTAACATTAACACTAACCCTCACCCTAACCATCACTCTAAACCTCATCCTCACCCTAAACCTAACCCTAAGCCTCACTGTAACCCTAACTGTAACCCTCACACTAACCCTAACCCTAATCCTAACAAAACCCTAACCCTAACCCTAAACCAAACAGTAACCCTAACACTAATCCTAAACCTAAACCTCACCCTCACCCTAACCCTAACAATAACGCAAACCATAACCCTAACCGTAACCCAAAACCTAACCCTCACCCTCACCCTAATCGTAATCCTAACCATAACAATAACACTAACACTAAACCTAAGCCTAACTCTCACCCTAACACTCACCCTCACTCTTGTCCTAACCCTAACCCTAACCCTAAACTTCACTTTCACCCTCACCTTCACACTCATTTTCACCCACACCCTCACTCTAACCCTCACCCTAACCCTAACCATAAACCTAAAGTTAAGCCTCACCCTAACCCTAACTCTAAAACTAACCATAACCCTAACCCTCACCCGCAATTCAACCCTCAACCTGACCATAACCCTCACCCTCACCCTGAACTCACTCTAACCCCAACCCTAACACTCAACCTCAAAGTATCCCTAAACCTAACCCTCACCTTCACCCTCCCCGTTACCTTAACCCTAACCATAAACATAACACTCACCCTAACCCTAATGCTGAAATTAACCATAAGCCTGAACCTAACCCAAACCTTAAGGGTCCATAACCCTACCCTAACCCTAACACTAACCCTCACCCTAACCCTCACCCTAAACCTAACCATAACCATAACCCTAACCATCACCCTCAACCTAACCCAAACTTTAAACTTAAACCTCACCCTAACCCAAATCCTCACCCTAACCCTAACCTAACACTCACCATAACCATCACCCCAACCCTAACCCTAAGCCTAAGCCTAACCCTAACCCTAAACCTTACGCTCACCCTAACCCTCAACATAACCTTCACACTCACCCTAACCCTAAACCTAACCCTCACCCTCACACTCAATCTAACCCTACCCCTACCCCTAACCTAACCCTAACTCAAATCCTCACCCTAACCCTAACCCTAACCCCCTTACCTTCACCCTAAGCCTAACACTCACCCTAACCTTCACCCTAAACCTAACCCTAAGCCTAAACCTCACCGTAACCCTCAACCTAACCCTAACCCTATCCCTAACCCTAACCCTCACCGAAACACTAAACCTCACCCTAATCGGAAACCTAGTCCTAACACTAACCCTAACACTAACCCTCACCCTAACGATCAAACTAATCCTAATCCTCATCATAACCCTAACCCTAAACCTAAGTGTAACCCTAACCCTCACCCTAACCCTGAACCTAACCCTAACCCTAAAACTAATCTTCACCCTCACCCTAATCCTATCACTAAACCTAACCCTAACCCTAACCCTCACCCTATGCCTAACCCTAACCGTAAGTGTCTCTAAACCTAACCCTAAACCTTAACCCAACACCTAACCCTAAACATCAGCCCAACCGTAAACCTCACCCTAACTATGAACCTAACCCTAACCCTAACACTCACCCTAACCCTCACCCTCACTGTAACCCTAACACTAACCCTAAATCTAAACGTAACCCTAACCCTAACCCTAACGCAAAACCTTACCATAACCCTAACCCTCACCCTCACCCTCACCTCACCCTAAACTTAACCCTAACCCTAACTCTCACCCTCAACATAACCCTCACCCTCATCCTAACCCTAACCCTAACGCTCATCCTAACCCTCAACTTAACCCTCACCCTAATCCTAACCATAACACTAACGCAAACCTTAACCCTAACCCTCACTAAACCTAAACAAAACCCAAACCCTAACCCTAACCCTAACCCTAACTCTAATCCTAACCCTAACTGTAACTGTCCCTAAATCTAACCCTAACCCTTAACACAAACGCAAACCCTAAACAAAAACCTAACCCCAACACTAACCCTAAACATAACCCCTAACTCATAACCCAAACCCTAACCCTAACCATAAGGTTCCCGATCCCTAACCCTAATCCTAACCCTAACCCTAACCCTGGTCCTAACAGTAACCCTAACCATAAACCTAAACCTAACCCTAACCCGAATGATAATGATAACCTTAATTCTAACCGTAGCCCTAACACAAGGGTCCCTAACCCTAACCCTAACCCTCACTGTAACCTTCACCCTAACCCTCACCTTAACCCTCACCCCAACGCTCACCCTAAACGTTACCCTAACCCACACTTTAAACCTAACCCTAACCGTAAACGTAACCTCCCCCTCCCACTAACCCTCACCCTCACACTTACTTTAACCCTAATCCTAAACCTAACCCTACACCTAGTCCTAGCATTAACCCTAACCATAAACTTAACCCTAACCACTAACCTTAACCCTAACCCTAATCCTAACCCTAAGAGCCCCTAACCCTAACCCTAAACCTAACACTAACCCTAACCTTCACCCTAACCCTCACCCTCAACCTAACCCTAACACTAATCCTAACCCTAACCCTCACCCTCACCCTAACTCTCACCCTAAACCTAACCCTAACCATAAGCATCAACCTAAACCTAATTCTAACCCTAAACCTAACCATAACCCTCATCCTAACCCTAACCTTCACCCTCAACCTAACCCTCACCCTCACCCTAACCCTAAACCTAACACTAACCCTAACCCTAAACCGAACTGAACCCTAACCCTAACCCTAACCCTAACCCTCGCCCTAAACCTCACCTTCACCTGAACGCTAACCTTAACCCTCACCCTCAATCTCATTCTCATACTCACCCTCACCCTAACCCTAATCCTAACCCTTAACCAAATCCTAACCCTTTTCCTCACCCTAACCTAAAACTAACCCTCACACTCAGGCTCACCCTAACCCTAACCTCCCCCTCACACTAAACCTCACCTTCACCCTAAACCTAACCCTAACCCTAACCCTCAACATGACCTTCACCCTCACTCTAACCCTCACTCTCACCCTAACCTTAACCCTAACACTTACCCTCACTCTAACCCTCACCCTAAACCTCACCCTAACCCTCAACCGAACACTAACACTTAAGCTCACCCTGACTCTCACCCTAACTCTCGCCTTCACCCTAACTCTAACCCTAACCCTAAATCCAACCCTAACCCTCACCCTAACACTCACCCTCACCCTTACCCTAACCCTAACCCTAACACTCATCCTCATCCTCACCCTCACCATCACTTTCACCCTCATGATCACCCTAACCCTCACATTAACCCTAACCCTAAACCTAACCCTAAGCCTCACCCTAACCCTAACCCTCACACTCGCAATCAACCTCACCCCAGCCCTCACCCTCACCCTCACCCTAAACCTCAACCTAACCCTAACCTTAACCCTAACCCTACCCTAAGCCAAGGATCCCTAACTCTAACAATAACCCTCACCTTAACACTCATTCTAACGCGCACCCTACCCCTCACCCTAACCCTAACCCTAACTCTAAACCTAGCGCTAATCCTCAACCCAACCCTCAGCCTAACCCTCACCTTCACCCTAACCCTAATCTAAACCTAACCCTCCCCCTCACCCTAACCTTCACTCTAACCCTAAAACCAACCCTAATCCTAACCCTAACCATAACCGTAGTCCTAGCCCTAACCCTAACCATAAACCTAAACCTAACCCCAACTCTAATGTTAATCCTAAACTTAACCCTAACCCTAAACCTAAGCCTAAGGTTCCCTAACCCTAACCCTAACCCTCACTCTCACCCTCACCCTCACTTTATCCCTAACCCAAACACTAACCCTAACCCTCACCTCTTCCTCACCCTCACACTCCCCCTCACCCTAACCCTCACCTTAACCCTAACCCTAACCCTCAATCTAACCTTAAATCTAACCTTAAGCCTCACCGTAACCCTACTCAAAATCCTAAACCTAAACCTAACCCTCACCCTAACCTTATCCTAATCTTCACCCCAATCCTAACCATAACGCTCACCCAAACCCTAACCCTAACCCAAACCCTAAACGCAGCCCTAGCCCTAACCCTAAACATAAGCCTAACCCTAACCCTAATCCTAATCTGAACCATAAGTGTCCCTAAACCTAACCCTAATCCTTATCCATACCCTAACACTTACCAAAAACCTAACCCTAACCTTAACCCTAAACATAACCCCTAATCCTAAACCAAACCCTAGCCCTAACCATAAGGGTCCCTAACCCTAATCCTCCCACTAACCCTAACCTTTGTCCTAATACTAACCCTAACCATAAACCTAACCCTAACCTACCCTTACGGTAACGATAATTTTAACCCTAACACAAGTGTCCCTAACCTTAACCCTAACCCTCAAAATAACCCTCAGCCTAACCCTCACCGTAACCCTCAAAGTAACCCTCAGCCTAACCCTCACCGTAACCCTAAACATAAACCTAACTCTAAACCTAACGCGAAACCTCCCCCTAACCCTCAACCTAACCCTCACCTTAACCCTAAACATAAACATAAACCTAACCCTCACCCTTACCCTAAACCTCACCAAACCCTACACCTAACCCTAACCCTAATCCTAACCCTAACCCTACCTAGAGTCCTAGCCCTAATCTAACCATAAAAATAACCCTAACCCTAAGCCTAACGCTAACCATAACCTTAACCCTAACCCTAAAACTATCCCTAAGTGTCCCTAACCCTAACCCTCACCCTCACTTTCACCCTAAACCTAACTGTAACCCTAACCCTAATCCTAATCCTAAACCTCACCTTAACCCTAACCCTAAACCTAACCTTAACCCTAACCCTAATCCGAAACAAAACCCTAACTCTAACCATCACACTAAACCTGACTCTAACCCTATCCCTAACCTTAACCCAAACCCTCACCCTAACCCTAACTTTAAATCTAATCCTAACCCTAATCCTAACCCTAACCCAAACCCTAACCATAACCCTAACCCTCACGCTTACCCTATCCCTAACCCTAACACTAACCCTCACCCTCACCCTCACCCTAACCCATACCCTAACGCAAACACTTATCCTAACCCTAATCCTAAACCTAACCCTAGTCCTAAACCTAACCCTAAACATAAACCTAACCCTATTCCTAACCCTAAACCTCACCCTTACCCTTATACTAACCCTAACACTAACCCTCACACTCACCCTAACCCTCACCCTAACGCAAGCCCTTATCCCAACCCTAATCCTAAACTTAACCCTAACCGGCACCCTAACCCTAAACCTAACCCTAACCATCACCCTAATGCTCACCTCAAACTCACCCTAACCCTAACCCTGACCCTAACGCTAACTAATACCCTAACCCAAAACCTAACCCTAACAGTAACCCTAACACACACCATCACCCTAACCCCGACCGTCACCCTCTCCCTCACCCTTATCATAACCCTCAACCTCACCCTAACCTTAACCCTAACCCTCACCCTAACCCTCACTCTAAACCTCACCATAATCCTAACCCTAACGCTAACCCAAAACCTAACCACAAACCGAACACTAAACCTAACCCTAACCCTAACAGTAACCCAAACCCTAAACCTAGCCCTAGCCCTAACCCTAACTCTAACCCTAACCCTAACCCTAATACTAACCCTAACCAAACGGGTCCCTAAAACTATTCCCCAGCCCTTAACCCAAAACCTAACCCTTACCAAAAACCTAACTGTAACCTTAAACCTAAACATAACCCATAACTCCTAACCCAAACCGTAACCCTAACCATAAGGGTCCCTATACATAACCCTTATTATAACTCTAACCCTAACCCTAGTCATAGCCATATCCCTAACCATAAAAGTAAACCTAACCCTAACCCTAACGCTCACGATAACCTTAACCCTAACCCTAACCCTAACCCAAGGAACCCTAACCCTAACTCTAACCCTCAACATAACCCTCACCTTAACCCTCCCTCTAACTCTCACTCTAACCCTCAAATTCAGCCTAAACTAAACCCTAAAGTTTAACCTAGAGCTAACCCTCACCCTAAACCTCACCCTAACCCTCAACCTAACCCTCCCTTTAACCCTAACCCTAACCCTAAACCTAACCCTCACCCTCACCCTAGCACTCACCCTAACCCTAACCCTAACCCTAACCCTAAACCTAACCCTAATCCTAACCCTAACCCTAACCCTAGTCCTAGCCCTAACCCTAACCATAAAAATAACCCTAACCCTAACCCTAATGCTAACCATAACCTTATTCCTAACCCTAAAATTATTCCTAAGTCTCCCTAACCCTAATCTGACCCTAAAACTCACCCTCACCTCACTGTAATATTAACCCGAACCCTAACCCTAACCTTAACCCTCACCCTCACCCACATCCTAAACCTAACCGTAACCCTCACCCTAAACCTCACCTTAACCCTAACCGTAACCCTAACCCGAAAAAAACCCTAACCCTAACCATCACCCTCACCCTGACCATAACGCTGTCCCTAACCCTAACCCAAACCCTAACCCTAACCCTTACCTTAACCCTATTCCTAACCCTAATCCTAACCCTAACCCAAACACTAACCATAACCCTAACCCTCACCCTAACCCTATCCCTAATCCTAACACTAACCCTCACCCTCACCCTAACCCACACCCTAACGCAAACACTTATCCTAACCCTAATCCTAAACCTAAACCTAACGCTCACCCTAACCCTAAACCTAACCCTAACCGTCACCCTAACACTCACCTAATCCTCACCATAACCCTAACCCTAACCCTAAACCTAACCCTAAAGCAAACCCTAACCCTAACTCTTACCCTAACCCAAAGCCTTACTCTAACCCTAACCCTATCCCTCACCCTAACCCTAACCCCAACCGTCACCCACTCCTTCACCCTTATCCTAACCCTCAACCTTACCCTAACCTTAACCCTAACCCTCACCCTAAACCTCACTCTGACCCTCACCCTAATCCTAACATTAACACTAGTCCTAGCCCTAAGCCTAACCATAAAATTAAACCTAACCTTAACCCTAACGCTCACGATAACCTTAACCATAACCCTAACCCTAACCCAAAGATCCGTTACCCTAACCCTAACCCTCACTGTAACCCTCACTGTAACCCTCACCGTAACCTTCAGTCTAACCCTCAACTTCACCCTAACAGTAACCCTAACTCTAAACCTAGCGCTAAACCTAACCTTAACCCTCAACCTAACCCTCACTTTAACCCTAAACCTAACCCTAAACCTAACCCTCACCCTACCCTAGCACTCACCCTAAACCTAACCATAACCCTAATCCTAACCCTAACCTTAACCCAAGTCCTAGCCCTAACCCTAACCATAAACATAACCGTAAACCTAACCCTAACGCTAACCCTAATCTTAACCCTATCACTAAACCTAACCCTAAGGGTTCCTAACCCTAACCCTAACCCTAACCCTCACTCTCACCCTCACCCACACTCTAACGCTAAACCTAACCCTAAGCCTAAACCTCACCTTCACCCTCATCCTCACATCACCCTCCCCCTAACCATCACCCTAAAACTAACACTAAGCCACACCCTAACCCTCACCCTAAACCTAACCCTAACCTTAGGGCTTACCCTAACCCTAATCCCAACCCTAAACCTAACCCTAACCCTCCCGCTCACCCTAACATTCACCCACAACCAAACCCTCAACCTAAACCTCACCCTCAGGCTCACCCTAACACTCAAACTCACCCTAAACCTAAGCCTAAGCCAAACCCTAACCCTAAACCAAAACCTAAACCTAACTGTAACCGTAACCATAACCCTAACCCTCGCCCTAAACCTCACCTTCACCCTAACCCTAAACCTAACCCTCACCATGACCCTCACCCTCAACCTAACCCTAGCCCTCACCCTAAACCTAACCCTAACACTTACCCTCACCCTAACTCTCATGGTAAACCTCAACTAACCCTCACCATACCACTAACCCTAACCCAGACCCTGACCCTACTCTAACCCTCACCTTCACCCTAACCCTAACCCTAGCCCTAAACCCAACCCTAACCCTCACCCTAACACTCACCCTCACTCTTACCCTAAACCTAACCCTAACCATAACGCTCACCCTCACGCTCACCCTCACCTTCATCTTCACCCTCATGCTCACCCTAACACTCACCCTAACCCTTTCCCTAACACTAACCCTAACCCTCACCCTTACCCTAACCCTCACCCTCACCCTCACCCTCATCCTAACACTCACCCGCACCCTCACCCTAACCGTCACCTCACGCTTACCCGAAATCTAAACCTCACCCTAACCTTAAACCTAACCCAAACCCTAAGCAGAGGATCCCTAACCCAACACTAACCCCCACCTTAACCCTCCTTCTAACCCTCACCCGAAGCCTCACCCTAACCCTCAACCTCACCCTAACCCCAACCCTAACACTTACCCTCACACTAGCCCTCACGCTAAACCTCAACCTAACCCTCACCCTAGCACTAGCCCTAAACCTCACCTGACCCTCACCCTAACCCTCACCCTAATCCTCACCTTCACGGTACCCTAACCTTAACCCTAAATCCAACCATAACCTTCACCCTAACACTCACCCTCACTATTACCCTAACCCTAACCCCAATCCTAAAACTTACCCTAACCCTAGTCCTAGCCCTAACCCTAACCAAAAACCTAACCCTAACCCTAACGCTAACCCTAAACTTAACATTATTCCTAAACATAACCCTAAGGGTTCCCAACCCTAACCTTAACCCTAATACTCACAGTCAACCTCACCGACACTCTAACCCTAACCTTAAGCCTCACCCTAACCCTAACCCTAAGCCTAACCCTAAACCCACCCCTAACCGTCCCGCTCACCCTGACCTTCACCCTCACCCTTACCCTAACCCTAAACTTAAACTTAACCTTAAGCCTCACCCTAACAATAAACCTAAGATTAACCCTAACCCAACCCTAAACCTCCCACTCATCCTAAACTTCACCCTCACCCTAACCCTGACGCTAAACCTAAATCTAACCTTAAGCATCACTCTAATCCTAATATCAACCCTAAACCTAACCCTAACCCTCCCCCACACCCTAACCTTCACTCTCACCCTAACCCTCAACCTAACCCTCACCCTCAGGCTCACCCTAACCCTCACCAACACCCTAACCCTAAGCCTAATCCTAACCCTACCCCTAACAGAAACACTAACCCTAACCCTCTCCCTAAACCTCACCTTCACCCTAAACCTAACCTTAACCCCAACCCTCACTCTGACTCTCACCCTCACACTAACCCTCACCCTAACCCTCAACCTAACCCTAACCATAACCCTCACCCTGACCCTTACCCTAACCCTCACCGAAAACTCACTTTCACCCTAGCGCTAACCCTAACCCTAACCCTAAACCTAACCCTAACCCTAACCCTAACCCTGAACCTAATCTGAAACGTAAGGGTCCCTAAACCTAACCCTAACCTTTAACCCAAAACCTAACCCTTACCAAAAACCTAAACCTAACCCTAACCCTAACCGTAACCGTAACCCTAAACCAAACCCTAACCCTCAACCTCACCATCACCCTAAACCCAACAGTCACCCTCTCCCTCACCATCATCCTAAACCTCAACCTCACCCTAACCTTAACCCTAAACCTCACCTAACTCTCACCATAACCCTTACGCTAATCCTAAATGTAACGCTAACCCAAACCCTAACCCCAACACTAACCCTAACCTTAACCCTAAACATAACACTAACCCAAACCCTAAACCTAGCCCTAGCCCTAAACCTAAATGTAACCCTAACTCTAATCCTAATCCTAACCCTAACCGAAAGTGGCCCTAAACCTAATCCCAGCCCTTAACCCAAAACCTAAACCTTACCAAAAACCTAACCTTAACCCTAACCCTAAACATAACCTCTAACTCCTAACCCAAACCCTAACCCTAACCATAAGGGTCTCTAACCCTAACCCTAACCCTAGTCCTAGCCCTAACCCTAACCATAATCCTAAACCTAACCCTAACCCGAATGCTAACGATAACCTTAACCCTAACCCTAACCATAACCCAAGGATCCCTTACCGGAATCCTAACCCTCGCCGTAACCCTCACTCTAACCCCCACCATAACCCTCACTCTAACCCTCACCTTAACCCTCACCTTCACCCTAACCCTAACCCTAACTCTAAAACTAGCGCTAACCATCACCCTAACCCTCAACCTAACATTCACCTTAACAATAACCCTAACCCTACACCTAACTGTCACCCTTACCATAGCACTCACCCTAACCCTAACCCTAATCCTAATCCTAACCCTAACCCTAACCTTAGTCCTCGCCCTAAAACTAAACATAAACCTAACCCTAAGCCTAACCCTAATGCTAGCCCTAACCGTAACCCTATCCCTAAACATAACCCTAAGGGTTCAAAACCCTGACACTAATCCTAACACTCCCACTCCCACTCTACATCACCCTCACTCTCACCCTAACCCTAACCCTAACCCTCACCCTCACCCTTATGCTGACACTAACCCTCACCCCAACCATCACCCTAAAATTACCCCTAACCTTCCCCTCACCGTTACCCTCACCCTCACCCTAACCCTAACCCTAAGCCTAACCCTCCCCCTCACCCTAACCCTACCCCTCACCCTAACCTTCACCCTCACACTAACCCTCAACATAACCTTCACCCTCAGGCTCACCCTAACCCTCACCTTCACTCTAAACCTAAGCCTAACCCTAACAGTAACCCTTAACCAAACTCTAAACCTAACTCTAAACCTAACCCTAATCCTAATCCCGCCCTAAACCTCACCTTCACTCTAACCTTAACCCTAACCCTAACCCTCACCCTTACCCTCCCCCTTATCCTCACCCTAACCCTAACCCTAATACTTACCCTCACCCTAATACTCAAGCTGAACCTCAACCTAACCCTCACCGTAACCCTCACCAAACATTAACCCTAAACCTCACACTGACCCTCACCCTAACCCTCACCCTAACCCTCCCCTTCATCCTTAACCTAACCCTAACCATAAACTCAACCCTAACCCTCACCCTAACACTCACCCGCACTGTTACCCTAAGCCTAACCTTACCCTAAGGGGCTCACATTTACTCTCACCCTCACTTTCAACCTCATGGTCACCCTAACCCTCACCCTAACCCTAACCCTAACTCTAACCATAAGCCTCACCCTAACCCTAACCCTAACCCTAAGCCTAAACCAAACCCTAACCCTCACCCTCACCCTAACCCCAACCGTCACCCTCGCCCTCACCCTCATCCTAACCCTCAACCTCACCCTAACCTTAACCCTAACCCTCACCCTAAACCTAACCCTAACGCTAACCAAAACCCTAACCCCAACACTAACCCTAATCCTAACACCAACATCAAACCTAAACCTAGCCCTAGCCCTAAACCTAAACATAACCCTAACGCTAACCCTAATTCTAACCCTAACCGAAAGGGTACCTAAACGTAACCCCAGCCCTTAACCGAAAACCTAACCCTTACCAAAAACTTAACCCTAACTCTAACCGTAAACATAACCATAACTCCTAACCCAAACCCTAACTCTAACCATAAGAGTCCCTAACCGTAACTCTAATCTTATCCCTAACCCTAACCCTAGTCCTAGCCCTAACATTAAGCTAAACCTCAACCTAAACCTAACCCTAATGATAACGATAACCTTAACCCTAACCGTAACCCAAGGATCACTTACCCTAACCCTAACCCTCACTGTAACCCTCACACTAAACCTCACCGTAACCCTCACTCTAACCCTCACATTCACCCTAACCCTAACGCTATCTCTAAACATAGCGCTAACCCTCACATTAACCCTCAACCTAACACTCAACTTAAGCTTTACCCTAACCCTAAACCTAACCGTCAACGTCACCATAGCACTCACCCTAACCCTAACCCAAACCCTAATCCTAACCCTAATCCTAACCCTAACCCTAGTCCTAGCCCTAACACTAACCCTAAGCCTAACACTAACCCTAACCTTAACCCTATCTCTAAACATAACCCTAAGGGTTCCCATCCCTAACCCTAACCCTGACACTCACACTCAAACTCATCCTCACTATAACCCGAACCCAAAACCTAACCCTCACCCTCACCATCATCCAGACATTCACCCTCACCCTAACCATCAACCTAACCTTAATCTTACCCTCACCCTAACCACAACCCTAACCGTAAGCCTCACCCTAACCCTAACCCTAAGCCTAACCCTAAACCTAATCCCAACACTCCCCCTCCCACTAACTTTCACCCTCACACTAACCCTCAACATAACCTTCACCCTCAGGCTCACCCTAACCCTCACCCTCACCCTAAACCTAAGCCTAACCCTAACCCTACCCCTAACCCAAACCCTAAACCTAACTCCAACTCTAACCCTAACCCTAACCCCCGCTCTGAACCTCACCTTCACCCTAACCCTATCCCTAACCCTAACCCTAACCCTGAACCTCACCCTCATCCTAACCCTAACACTTACCCTCAGCCTAACCCTCACGCTGAACCTCACCCTAACCCTCACCCTAACACTAACCCTAACCCTCACCCTGACCCTCACCCTAACCCTTGCTAACCCTCACCTGCACCCTAATACTAACCCTAACCCTAAACTCAACCCTAACCCTCACGTTAACACTCACCTGCACTCTTACCCTAACCCTAAACCTAAACCTAACACTCACCCTCACTCTCACCCTCACCTTCACCCTCATGCTCACCCTAACCCTCACCCTAACCCTAACCCTAACTCTAAGCCTAAGCCTCCCCTTAGCCCTAACCCTAACCCTAAGCCTAACCCAAACCCTAATCCTCACTCTCAAACTCACCCTCACCCTAACACCAACTTTCACCCTCTCCCTCACCCTCAACCTAACCCTCAACCTCACCCTAACCTTAACTCTAACCCTCACCCTAATCCTCACCCTAACCCTCACCCTAATCCTAACCCTAACGCTAACCCGAACGGTAACCCCAACCGTAACCCTAAATCTAACACTAACCTAAACCCTAAATCTAGCCCTAGCCCTAATCCTAAACATAACCATAACCCTAACCCTAATCCTAACTCTAACCGAAAGGGTTCCTAAACCTAACCCCAGCCCTAACACTAACACTAACCCAAAACCTAAACCTAGCCCTAGCCCTAACCGTGAAAATAACCCTAACCCTAACACTAACCCTAATCCTAACCCTAACCGAAAGGTTCCCTCAACCTAACCCCATCCCTTAACCCAAAACCTAACCCTTACCAAAAACCTAACCCTAACCCTAACCCTAAACATAACTCCTAACTCCTAACCCAAACCCTAACCCTAACCATAAGGGTCCCTAAGCCTAACCCTAATCCTAACCCTAACCCTAACCCTAGTCCTAGCCCTAACCCTAAACAGAATCCTAAACCTAACCCTAACCCTAACGCTCACGATAACCTTAACCCTAACCATAACAGTAACCCTAACCCAAGTATCCCTTACCCTAACCCTAACCCTCACCGAAACCCTCACCCTAACCCTCACCATAAACCTCAACCTAACCCTCACCTTAAACCTAACCCTAACCTTAAACCTAACCCTCACCCTCATCCTAACCCTCAACCTAACCCTAACCCTAACCCTAATCCTAATCCTAACCATAACCCTAGTCCTAGCCCTAACTCTAACCATAAACCTAACCCTAAACTCAAACCTAATGCTATCCCTAAACTTAATCCTAACCAAAAACCTAACCCTAAGGGTTCCTAAACCTAACCCTAAATCTAACCCTCATAATCACCCTAGCCCTCACTCTAACCCTAACCCTAACCCTAACCCTAAACCTAACCCTCAACCTGACACTCATCCTCACACTCACCCTCCCGCTAACCATCACCATAACCCTAACCCAAAACCCCACCCTCACCCTAAACCTCACCCTAAACCTAAACCTAACCTTAAGCCTCACCCTAACTCTAATCCCAACCCTAAACATAACCCTAACCCTCACTTCACCCTAACCTTCACCCTCACCCTAACCCTTAACCTAACCGTCATACTCAGGCTCACACTAACCCTCACGCTCACCCTAAACCTAAGTCTCACCCTAACCCTACCCCTAACCCAAACACTAAACCTAAGCCTAAACCTCACCCTAAACCTCACCCTCACCCTAACCCTAACCCTAACATTTACCCTCACAATAACCCTCCCACTAAACCTCACCCTAACCTCACCCTAACCCTAATCCTAACCCTAACCCTCACCCTGACCCTCACCCTAACACTCACCCTAACACTCACGTTCACCCTAACCCTAAACCTAATCCTAACCCTAAACCCAACCCAACCCTAACCCTAACATTCACCCTCACTATTACCCTAAACCTAACCCTAACTTTTACCCTCACAATAACCCTCCCGCTAAACCTCACCCTAACCTCACCATAACCCTAATCCTAACCCTAACCCACACCCTGACCCTCACCCTAACCCTCACCCTAACACTCGCGTTCACCCTAACCCTAAACCTAATCCTAACCCTAAACCCAACCCTAACCCTAACCCTAACATTCACCCTCACTATTACCCTAACCCTAACCCTAACGCTCATCCTCACCCTCACCCTAACCCTCACCCTCAAACTAACCCTCACCCTCATCCTAACCCTCACACTAACCCTCACCATAACCTTCATCTTAAACCTCAAACTCACCCTAACCTTAACCCTAACCCTAACCCTAAGCCAAGGATCCCTAGCCCAAACCCTAACCCTAACCCTAACCTCATCCTGACCCTCACCCTAACCCTCTCCATAACCCTCACCTTAACTCTAATGCTAACCCTAACTCTAAACCTACCGCTAATCCTCACCTTCACCCTAACCCTACCCTAATCCTAACCCTAACCCTCACCTCACCCTAACCCTAACCCTAACACTAATCCTAACCCTACCCATACTCTAGTCGTAGCCCCAACCCTAACCATAAACCTAACCCTAACTCTAATGCTCACCCTAATCTTAACCCTAACCCTAAACTTAACCCTAAGATTAACTAACCCTAACTCTAACCCTAACCCTCACTCTCACCCTCACCCTCACTTTAACCCTCACCTTAATCCTAAACCTAACACTCACCCTCACCCTAAACCTCACAGTAACCCTAAACCTAACCTTAAGCCTCACCCTAACCCTTATCCCAACCTTAAACCTAACCCTAAACCTCCACCTCCCCCTCACCCTAAACTTCACCCTCACCCTAACCCTAAACCTAACCCTCACCCTCAGGCTCACCCTAACCCTCACCCTCACTCTCACCCTAAGGCTAATCCTAACCCTACCCCTAACCCCAAAACTAACCATAACCCTAACATTAACCCTACCCCTAACCCTCACCCTAAATGTCTAGTTCATCCAAAACCTAACCTTAAACCTAACCCTCGCTCTGACTCTCACCCTCACTCTAAGCCTCACCCTCACCCTCACCCTAACCATAACCGTAACCCTGACCCTCACCCAAACCCTTACCCAAACCTCACTTTCACCCTAATGCTAACCCTAAAACTAACCCTAACCCTAACCCTAACACTGATCCTAATCCGAACCTTAAGGGTCCTTAAACCTAAACCTATCCCTTAACCCAAACCCTAACCCTTTCCAAAAACTAACCTTAACCTTAACCCTAAACTTTACCCCTAATCCTAAACTTAACCATAAGTGTCCCTAACCCTAACCCTAATACTAACACTAAGCCTGACCCTAGTCCTAGTCCTAACCCTAACCATAAACCTAATGCTAACCCTACTCTAACACTAACGATAATTTTAACCCCAAACCTAACCCTAACCCAAGGGTCCCTAACCTTAACCCTAACCCTTACCGTAACCCTCACCCTGACCTTCACAGTAACCCTCACACTACCCCTCACCCTAACCCTCACCTTAACCCTAAAACTAAACCTAACTCTAAACCTGACACCAAACCTCACCCTAATGTTCAACTTAACTTTCACCTTAACCCTAACCCTAAACCTAAACCTAATCGTCACACTCACCCTAACCCTCACCCTAACTCTAACCCTAACCCTATCCTAATCCTAACCTAAACCGAGTCCTAGCCTTAACACTAACCATAAACTAACCCTAACCCTAACCCTAACACAAAAACAACCCTAACCCTGTCTAATCCTAACCCAAACTCTAAGCCTAACCCTCACCCTAACCCTAAACCTCACCCTCACCCTAACCCTAATCATAACCATAACCCTAACCAAACTCTAACCCGAAAACTAAACCTCAACCTCACCCTCCCCCTAACCCCAACCGTCACCCTCTCCCTCACCCTCACCTAACCCTCAACCTCACCCTAACGTTTACGCTAACCCTCACTCTAACCCTCTCCCTAACCCTCACCCTAATCCTAACCCTAACGATAACCCAAAACCTAAACGTACCCCTAGCCCTAAACCTAAACATAACCCTAACCGTAACTCTAATCCTAACCCTAACCAATAGGTTCCCTAACCTAACCCCAGCCCTTAACCCAAAACCTAACCCTTACCAAAAACCTAACCCTAAACCTAATCCTAAACATACCCCTAACTCATAACCCAAAACCTAACCCTACCCATAAGGGTCCCTAACCCTAACAATAATCCTTACCCTAAGCCTAACCCTAGTCCTAGCCCTAACCCTCACCATAAACCTAACCCTAACCTTAACCCTAAACCTAAATCTAACCCTCACCCTCACCCTAACCGTCACCCTAAACCTAAACCTAATCCTCAACATAACCCTAACACTAACCTAAACCTAACCCTAACCCTCACCCTAAACCTCACCCTAACCTTAACCCTAACCCTAATTGTAACCCTAAGCCTTACCGGAGTCCTAGCCCTAACCCTAACCATAAAACTAACCCTAACACTATCCCTAACGCTAACCCTAACCTTAAACCTGTTGGGGACTCACTGTGGGGTCAGTGACCGTGACTGTGGGGTCAGTGACCTTGGACCCGCACAATTGAGTACACAAGGAAGTAAGCTCTTATCATGATTTTGGGCTGTGTCAATAGCTTCTCATTTAACCTATTTGGGACTTGATAGCTTCTCATTCAACCTATTTCAGACTTGATACTGTTTGTACGAATGTAGCCTCTGGCAGTTCCCTAGTTTAAAGAAGTGTATTTAAGATTGAGAACTGGAAATAAACTGGGCTACAGTCTTGGGCTACAGGCTTCTTAAGCTGTGGCTCCTGATTTGGGCTGCAGCCCTCCTGAACCCCATCTGTTTGTCTCTCTTCTATTTTTTCCTAGTCCTTGCCCCCTATCTCAGGAATCCCAATCTGCGAACCCTGGTTTGCTGCCAGTTGGCCCCGGCATCTGGCGCCCGAACAGGGACCCTGAAAATCTGGGACGAAGTTGAAGGACCCCTCCCTGTGGTGAGTAACACATCGTAGGACTATTAAGAGAGGATCTTAAGAGAGTGTATAGTCAGGAGTAAAAATTATGGGTCAAGTTAATAGCCATAGGTTATTTCTACCGATCTTAACAGGCCTACTTGAAGCCCATGGAACGTGGGTGGAAAAATGGGTGCTTCAGAGCTTCAGAGTTTGTTGAGGAGGCATGCCCGAGGTTTATAGAGGAGGAATTCCAAAAAACCTGGCAGCGGATAGGAAAAAGAATTCAAGAATATTATAATGTATATGGCCCCGAAAAGACCCCAGTAGAGGCTATTGATGTATGGAATTTAGTAAGTGAATGCATAGATCCTCAACATGAGAATGCTGAACTTAATCTTGAATTAAGGGAACTTTATGAATTAAAGGACCCTTCTGAAAACCCTGAGGCTGAGCCATATGCCGCAGCCCAAGAGAGTCTAAGTGAGATCTTGAAAAGGGAACAACAACCAGTAGATATTGAGTATCAGAATTCAGGTTTGAATATAAAGGACTAAAGTTATGATGAGTCAATGGAGGGCCGGGTGGCTACGATAGAGAAGAAGTTAGAAGAAATGCTACATTTTCTATCGAAAATGGGGATGGAGCAGAGAGCCCCCCCAGAAGTAGGAAAGAAATATGATCCTCAGGCCACTATGGTGTCTGATTCTAAACCTTACCCCTCACACCCACCGCCACCGGCTGCAGCCTTAGGGCCTCAATCCCTTTTTCAACCTTTAGGCAAGCCTAAAGGCCCTAGCAACAAGTCCCTTTTAACAGGCACTACAACCAGGCACAGTGCATCGCAATTAAACCTGACTCAGGCTGCTAGAGAGAGGGAAGATATTTCAGGGCCTCGATGCTTCCCTAGTTTAGTTGATCATGATGAACAAGTATACCATCAACCGGTTCCTGTTAAACTGTTTCAGGATTTAAAGAGTGCCTGCTCCCAATATGGGCCAACTGCCCCTTTTACTCAAGTAATATTGGAGGCCGCGTGTGCTGGTATTGCATGCCCAAATGACTGGAAGAGGCTTGCCAGAGCATGCCTTAGTGCAGGAGAGTACATATAATGGGAGACAGAGTTCACTGCACAGTGTCGGGCTAAAATTGAAACAAATAGGTCTAAGAACCTGCCTTACACTGTTGATCAGTTGTTAGGAGAGGGAACCTATAAAAACACCGAAGATCAATTGGGTTATGCAAAGGAGGCCTATTTGCAAATAAATGCTGCAGCTAGAGAGGCTTGGAAAAGGTTACGCAATTCCAATTGTACAAAAAATCTAGTAGAAGTTAAACAGGGACCGAATGAACCTTATCTAGAATTTTTGTCTCGATTAATGGAGACTGCAGACCGCCTAATACAAGATGAGAATGCAAGGAAGATTATAGTTAGACACATAGCCTAAGAAATGCCAACGCCGCCTGTCAGGCGGCTATCAGACCCCATAGGAATAAGGGAGGAATCACTGATTTTATTTCACTGTGTGCTGATATTGGACCGTCCCATGTACAAGGCCTTACTTTAGCCGCCGCTCCTCAAGAAAAGACTGTTACTGAATTTCTAAAATACAGAGGTCAGTGGCATTCTCGGGATGCTAGACCCCCAGGGCATTGCTTTTCTTGTGGACAAATAGGACACTGGATGATGCAATGCCCACGCCAGGCCAGGTTAAAGAGAGAAAAATCACCTGGCACATGTCCACGCTGTAGTAAAGGGAAGCACTGGGCTAAAGATTGCAACAAATCGCAATGGCCGCCCGTTTTCGGGAAACTGGAGAAGGGGCCAGCCCCTGGCCCCGCAAAACCATGGGGCAGTCCCTCCCTCTTCTCAGCCACAAGTGCATCTTCTAACAACCCCCCAAGATCAGTCTCCAGCCTCCTCCGTGCCACCCCAGGCAGTGCAGGATTGGACTTCTGTTCCTCCACCTGCTCAGTATTGACCCCAGAGATGGGGACACAAGCTCTCCCCACTGGGGTCTTCGGCCCCCTTCCCCCGGGAGTGGCTGGATTGCTGTTAGGGCGAAGTAGCTCAGCCCTTAAAGGGATACAGATTACACCTGGCAAAATTGACCAGGATTTTACTGGAGAAATCAAAGTTATGGCCTCTGCCCCGAAAGACGTGGTATCGATCCCAGCCGGTCAAAAGTTAGCACAATTAATACTTGTGCCTTTACCTCCTGGGGAGACTGCTAATTCCCCATGTGGACAGAGAGGATTTAGGTCTTCTGATATCTATTGGGTACAAAGCATAAAACAAGAGAGGCCTGAGATGACTATATTTCTACAAGAAAAGCCCTTTATAGGAATATTAGACACTGGAGCAGAAGTGTCTGTGATATCTAAAAAACATTGGCCAGCCCAATGGCCCCTGACAACCTCTATGACTTCCCTACAGGGGATGGGGTATGCAACTGACCCACAGCAGAGCAGTGCGATTCTTATTTGGAGAGATGAGGAAGGGCACTCTGGTCATTTTCAGCCATTTGTCCTGGATCATCTGCCAATTAATTTATGGGGTCGTGATATCATGGAAAAAATGGGAGTGTATATGCTTAGTCCTAGTGCTGCAGTCACTAAGCAGTTACTTGATCAAGGCCTCCTCCCCTTTAGGGGACTAGGGCAAGCAGCACAGGGGGAGCCAGAGCCTCTCCAACCCCAGCCTCACTCACAGAGACAAGGATTAGGGTATCGTGGAGAGAGCTAATGGATTATTAAAACATCAAATTGCTAAAATACAGAAAGGAGAGTCGTATCCCGCTAGCCCCGTGAATATATTTAATCATGCTTTATTTGTTTTAAATTTTTTGAATTTGGATTCAAATAATTTATCTGCTGCTCAGCGATTCTGGGAAAAAAAGAGAGCAGCGTGCTTTTGCCTTAGTAAAGTGGAAGGATCCCCTAACTGGTACTTGGCATGGACCCGATCCTGTTCTAACCTGGGGCATGTATGTGTTTTTTCACAAGGAGAAAATGATGCCCGCTGGCTGCCTGAACGCTGCGTTCGGATCGTGGAGAGTGACAGTGGCCATCCAAGCAGCGACTCACTGGGCCTACACCCCCAACCCTCCAGTGGTGCATCCTGCGACGTGGGAAGGACCTGAGTTATTTGTGCATGTCAATTGGGACTGCTACTGATCCACTTGTTCCACACATTCATATGAGCTGTGTTTTTCCTCCTTTTACTATTATGTAGGGACCTTTTAACATATTCATTGACTCTACACAATTTAATATGTGACATTATTTTGTCTTTACCATCCCTCTTCTTAATAACCTTTTTTGTAAAAGATGCCCAGGTGAAAAGCAAAGGCCTCCAGAGGTAAGTAGAAGTCGGCCGACCCCCTGTATGTCTGCGTTTTATTTTATTTTATTTTAATTTATTTTTGTTTGTTTGTTTGAAAAGGTGCACTGTGGGCCTAAAACAGAGGCCTGGGTGGTCAAGGGACGCCTTGACCCCCCCTCCCCTTCTGAGTTTCTTGTCAATAACAAGGCATACCTGAGAGTCCCACCAGCAAGACATGTCTAAATCTAAAAATAACTGTTTGGTGAAAACATTCATTTGAGCTCATGGTTTTTTGTGTTAAGTGTATCTGATTGAGTCCAATTTTCTTGTTATATGTCAATGTCTGATTATTTAAAAGTCTCCGTTTCTCTGTCTTGTTCGGGTTACATATTTTTCCTTGTCCAGTTTTGTCTTTAAAATTGGTACCATTTCTAAGTATGGATCCGTATGGTTTTTCTGTGCGTACTCAAGCACACATCCTTGTTATTTTTTTGAACATTTCTGGGCCTAGCATGGCCGCTCCCCCATGTCTGCAGTTGTAACAAGCCCTGGAAAAATAAATTCCAGCTAAGTTGCCTTGCAAAAAGTTTTGTTTTGAACTTGGTTCTCACCTGTAAGAGTAAAATTGGCAAAACTCTCTTGACACAATCCTCCGGAAATTGAACGGCCGATATTAATTTTGCGCGCTTTATGATCTTTGAGTATGAATGTGTGTGAATGAGTGAGTGAACATGTTCAAGGTTAAATTGTCAGCATGCTGTATAAAACAATGGATATATTTATACTTAAACACAAAGACAATTGGGTAAATCTAAGCTTAAAACTTCAACAAAAATATTAGGTTTGAATGTTTTACAATGTCTCAAAGAATTATTGTGTTGTCTTAAAGAAAAACTGGTAAATATTTTTCTAGATCCTGAAATCTGCATTTTATTGCAAGGCATACAGCTGTTTACATTGTAAACATTGTATCCTGTTTAGCACAGAGGTGTTAGGGAATTTGGGATTTATTACTTTAAGTTAAAGTTTGGAAACATATATTAGATTTAAATGTAAAATTGTTCATTAACGTCAGAAACTTTGCCTGTCTGTCTTTTCTTGCAAACTGATACTAGAAATATGATGGTAAAATGTGGATAATGTGATTAGTATTTTAAAGAAATGTTTAAAGGTTTATCTCCATGCAATTGGGTATATTTTAAAAAAGGAAGGAAACTAAGTCCAGACTTAGACTTTTGGTGCACTGATGTCTAGTTCTTGCATTAGGGAAAAACTGTTATTTGAGTTTAAACTGTTGTTGGAGTTTTAGACAGTAATCTGAACCCCCCCCAAAAAATGCCTCTTCTAAAAGGAGGCCTGAAGGCAAAGGGCGTTCCGTGAGCCCAAGGAGACCTGGAGAAAAGGGAGTGCCTTGAGCCCTTAAAGGTTTTTCAAATGCAAATGAAGACTAAAATGTTAAGTGTTTAAGTTAAAAAGTGTAAACGTTTTAAAGAACATTAGAAATGGGTTTCTGAATAATATTTGAAAGTGAAGTTGTCTTAAATGTTTTAAGAAAGAGAAAAATTAAAATCAGGAGTACCAAAGTAACTTCCAGCTGCCCATGGAGAAGAACAGCAATCCTTATTCAGATGTAACTTTGGCTTTTACCAGGTTCTAGGTAAGCTCATGCTTAGAGACTATTTCTGTGTTGACCACCTTGTTGCTTTAATTGGAGTAACGTGGCCTTTTGTAGGACTCACTGATCTGAAAACTGCAGTTCAGAGCCAACCCCGGGCAAAGCAAAGTCCCTGTGAGACTGTGGTGTCTAATCTGGCAGCAGAGTGCTAATTGAGGCAGAGTTGCTTTGGAGCTCAAAGTGGCAGAGTGCTAGCCTTGAGCTGGAGAGCTGAGGGACAGTACCCAGACCCCGAGTTCAAGTCCAGCAACCAAGCAAGTGAAATGCCCATGGGATGTTTATCCCTGTGTGGAGAGACACTACTGGGACAATGAAGTACCCAGATGCAGAAAGCCTCTGCGTGGATGGCAGAGATGGTGTCAGATCCTAGAGTCACTCGTGCTTGGCCATTCAATATTAATCAGAGCCGGGAGGTCATAGAATAGTTTGTAAGCATGCCTTACTAATGCCCGTGCCTTTCATAACTGGGCAGGAACTTGTCTATCTTCTGTGATAGTGGGTAGTTTAAAGTCCTAATTGAGCGAAATTTTTATTTTTTATTTTTGACACCAGCCACAAATTCAGGAAAAGTTTGTGGATCTGAGGCTTGTGTCTCTATTAATCTGTTTAGATCTGACAACTGAAGCAGAAATTTAGTTCCCCAGACAATCAAGAAAAAGCCTTTGCAAATGGATGCTATGTAAGCTACACTATTATAGCCAAAGATGGTTTGTGCAGTTGTTAAATGTCAAATATGATCTCTAGTTTGGAGTAAATTATTGTTCCTAATATCTAATCCTTGCAACCCCTTGATAAAACAGGCTAGGCTTCTTAAGGTCCCTGGTCAAGCACAGAGACAACACCCCTGAGTCAGCTTGAAGAAGTCACAGAAGTTGAATCTCCGCCCATCAATCCCCGTTAGACCAAGGGACCAAACTCATTTTTGGAAAATGTGACAGGATAAATTAGGGGTATAGAAAAGAGTAAAAATTGCACTTGTGTTTCTTTTAAAATAAAGACGGGGGAGATGTTGGGGACTCTCAGGTATGCCTTGTTATCGACAAGAAACTCAGAAAGGGGGGAGGGGGGTCCGCCTCACGCTCGTCAGAGTCGCATCCTGCGGTGAGTGGGACCAAAGAAGTAAGCACCCCCTACACACTCCTTTTTTCTGGAAGTGTTTGGAGGAAAAAACGAGAACATACACAGTAGATAAAAAAGCGAAGCAGATTTACAGAAAGGCTGTAGCACATGTGGCCATCTGCTGCTGGGCATATTGCCAGGACTTTCCACAGGGTCTAGACAAGACCACCGCTTTCCAGGAGACCACATTTCCTCCAGTCCTTGCCCCAATTGCAGGAATCCCAATCTGCAAACCCTGGTTTGCTGCCGGTTGGCCCCGGCACAAGGGAGGACAAAGAAATGAATTGCTATGTACGTATGACAATATAAGATGATGCCAAGTGAAATGAACTCCAAAGTACAGTACCAAGAGGTTTTTCTTTGTGGTTGATATTTTTAATGTACTAGATGATGTTTTTTCTTTTTCCCCTATGGTTAATCCCTTTTTGTCACTATATGTGATTTTGGTACCTGGTGTATGGTATATACAATTATCTGAATTAGTGAAGGAAAAGGGAACAACAAAATGCTGAGACAAAGGACAAAGGGTGAACCAGTGCCACAAGATAATACATTGGAAATGAATTTTGCATCCTCCTAGGCGGGTGGAGGCTGGGGAAGAGAAAGTAGGAAGGGGTAACAATGTTTAAGAAGAAATGTACTCATGACTTTACATATGTAACAGTTAACCCCTTTGAACATCACCCTGACAATAAAATTAAATTGAAAATAAAAAAAACAAGTTAATATCTCACCTTAAGCTCCTGGAAAAAGAGCAACAAACCAACCTTAATCCCAGTAGAAGAAAGCAAATTATTAAAATCAAAGCCGAATTAAATGATTTGGAATCCAAAAAACTATAGAAAGAATCAACAAAACAAGGAGTTGGTTCTTTGAAAGAATTAACAAAATTGACAAGCCCTTAGCTAATCTTGCCAAAAAAGAAGAGAGCATATCGAAATAAACAAAATCACAGAAGGAAATGGTAATATCACGACAGAAATTACCAAGATCCAGAATATCATGAGGGAATACTTCTCAAAACTTTACGCCAACAAATTTGAGAATACCCACACTGAACCAAGAAAAACTAACCCAACTCAACAGGCCTATTTCAAGCTCTGAAATAGAAATGGCAATTAGAGAACTCCCACCTAAAAAAAACTCAGGGCCAGATGGATTCACAGCTGAATTCTATAAGGTCTTCAAAGCAGAGATCACACCAATACTCTTCAAACTCTTCAACGAAATTGAAAATGAAGGTTCTTTACAAACTCATTCTATGAAGCCAGTATAACCCTCATCCCCAAACCAGACAGAGATTCATCAAAGAAAGAGAACTATAGACCTATTACTTTGATGAACATCGATGCAAAACTTCTCAACAAAATACTGGCCAACCGTCTACAACAACTCATCAAAAAAATTATACACTATGATCAAACTGGATTCATCACAGGGAAGCAAAGCTGGATCAACATACGCAAATCAATTAATATAATTCAACACATCACCAGGAGCAAGGACAAAAATCACATGATTGTCTCAATAGACACAGAAAAGGCACTTGACAAGATCCAACACCTCTTTATGTTAAAAGCTCTGGAGAAAGTAGGAATCCATGGAACATTCCTCAATATAATAATGGCTGTGTATGAGAAACCCACTGCTAGTATTACACTTAATGGTGAAAATCTAAAGCCATTCCCTCTAAAATCAGGAATGAGACTAGGATGCCCACTCTCTCCACTCCTCTTTAACATAGTATTAGAATTCCTACCCAGTGCAATAAGGCAAGAAGCAAGCATAAAGGGGATCCAAGTAGGGAAAGAGGAAATAAAACTATCCCTCTTTGCAGATGACATGATTCTGTATTTAAAGAATCCTATAGACTCTACTCCCAAGTTCCTTGAGTTGATTCAAAACTTTGGAAGAGTAGCAGGCTATAAAATTAACCCTCAAAAATCAACTGCCTTCCTTTACGCCAACAGTGAGAGGAACGAGGCAATAATCAGGAAAGAAACTCCTTTCACAATAGCCTCAAAGAAAATAAAATATCTAGGAATTAGCTTAACTAAGAATGTAAAGGACCTTTTTGAAGAAAACTTTAAAACCCTAAAAAAGGAAATTAAAGCAGAACTAAGGAAATGGAAAAACCTCCCATGCTCCTGGATTGGAAGAATCAACATTGTGAAAATTACAATCTTGCCAAGGGCTATCTACAAATTCAACGCATTACCCATCAATATCCCAATGGCATTCTTTAAAGAAATAGAAAAGGCAATTCAGAATTTCATATGGAATAATTAAAGACCCGTATAGCAAAAACATTTCTTAGCAGAAAGAAGAGCGCAGGAGGAATTTCAATTCCAAACTTTAGACTCTATTACAGAGCTATAATTCTCAAAACAGCTTGGTTCTGGCACAAGAACAGGCCTGAAGACCAATGGAATAGAACTGAGGACCCAGATACTAAACCACAGACCTATGGCCACCTAATCTTTGACAAGGGAGCCAAAAAAATAGAATGGAAGAAAGACAGCCTCTTCAACAAGTTGTGCCGGCACAACTGGTTAAGCACCTGCAGAAAACTAAAGTTGGATCCTTCTTTGTCACCTTGCACTAGAATTAACTCCAAATGGATCAAAGACCTGGAGGTAAAAGCTGACACACTGAAAACTTTACAGGAAGTAATAGGAGATACACTAGGTCTCCTTGGCACAGGTGGAAACTTCCTTAGTAAGGACCAAGAACCACAACAAATCAGAGAAAGGCTGGATAAGTGGGACTGCATTAAACTGCAGAGCTTTTGTATGGCAAAGGACATAGCTAGTAAATTAATTAGGAAGCCTACAGAGTGGGAGAAAATCTTCACCAACCAAACAACAGACAAAGGACTCATATCTAAAATATATCAACATCTCAAAAAATTGAATCACTCCAAAACTAATCTCCAAAGTAACAACCATCCCATTAAAAAATGGGCCAAAGGCTTAAAGAGAGTCTTCTCTGAACAAGAAACAAAAATGGCCTCTAGACACATGAAGAAATGCTCAACATCTCTGGTCATAAAAGAAATGCAAATCAAAACAACTCTAAGATTCCACCTCACTCCAGTAAGAATGGCCAGGATCAGGAGAACGAATAATAACAGATGCTGGAGGGGATGTGGCCAGGAGGGATCACTACTACACTGTTGGTGGGAATGTAAACTCGTTCAACTACTATGGAAAGCAGTAGGGCAGTGCCTCAAAAGGCTAAACATAGAACTCCCCTATGACCCAGCAATTCCACTACTTGGCATTTTCCCAACCATCCAGAATCTAGGGCATACTACATCCACTAGCACAACAATGTTTATTGCAGCATTATTCACCATAGCAAAGATATGGAACCAACCTAGATGTCCCTCAGTTGATGAGTGGATCAACAAGTTGTGGTATTTGTACACAATGGAATTCTATGTTGCTGTCAGTAAAAATGACATCGACCCATTTGTTAGGAAGTGGAAAGACTTAGAAAAATTCGTATTAAGTGAAATAAGCCAGACTCAAAGGAACTTAGGCTCAATGATTTCCCTCATTTGTCATAATCAGTAGAAACCTTGGGCTCTACTAGCAGAGATCTGCAATAGAGCAAAACCTTGATACATAAGGCCATATAGTATGAAGCTAATTGAAATGACCTCCAGGATATTGAAACAAAAGCCATATAATGAATGATTGTTGTCCTTAATTTACTATGTTATCCCTCATCTCCCATGGGGTCCCTTGGGTATCTCATATTGTTACAGTATCTCACTTTGTTACTTGATATACTGAATTTATTTGTATTTGGTTATCTGAAACTAGGTAGGGAAGGGGGGAAATCCAATACGGGGATTGGGTGGTTGGTGGGGGGAGGGTAATGGGTACCAAGACATGTGAAAGGGTATCAATGTATGTGAATTAATACATCTTCTATCTGGCAAGTATCATGTAACCCTTTTATTAATTACAATAAAAATATATTTAAAAAAAAACCCTAACCCTAAACCTAAACCTAACGCTTATCCTAACCCTAACTCAAACCCTAGTCCTAGCCCTAATCCTAACCATAAACCCTAACCCTAACTCTAACCCTAACCTTAAACCTAACCTTAACCCTACTCGTAAGGGTTCCTAAACCTAACCCTCACCCTCCCACTAACCGAAACGCTCCCCCTCCCCCTAACCCTAAATCTAACACTAACCCTCACCCTAACCCTAACACCTACCCTCACCCTAACCCTCACCCTAACCCTAATCCTAACCCTCACCTTCACCCTAACCCCCACTCTAACACTTACCCTACCAATAATACTATCTAACCCTAACCCTAGTCCTAGCCTGAACCCTATCCATAAACCTAACCCTAATACTAATCCTAACGCTAAACCTAAACTTAACCGTAACCCTAAAACTAACCCTAAGGGTCCCTAACCCTAACCCTTACCCTGAATCTAACCATCACCCTAACCCCCACACTAACCCTAACACTAACCCTCACCCTCACCCTCACCCTCAGCTTCACACTCAACTCACTCTAACCCGAACCCTAACCCTAAATCTAACCCTATGCATCAGCCTCACCCTCACTTTCACCCTCACCCTAACCCTCACCCTAACCCAAACAAAGCCTAACCCTAACCCTCACCCTCATCCTAACCCTAACCCTAACCCTAACCTTAAACCTAACCCTCACTCTAAGCCTCACCCTAAGCCAAAAAATAACCCGAACACTAACCCTAACCATCACCCTCAAACTAACACTAACTGTCACCCTCACCCTAACCCTCAGTCTCAACCTTACCCTAAACCAAAACTCGACCCTAACCCTCACCCTAACCCTCACTCTAAACCTAACCATCAATCTAATCCTAACTCTAAACCTAACCGTAAACCCCACCCTCACCCCAACCCTAACCGTAACCCTAACCCTCACTCTAACAATCACACTAACCCTAAACCTTACCCTAAACCTAACCCTAACCTTAACCCTAGCCCTCACTCTAACCCTCAATAACCCTAACCATAACTCTGAACATAACCGTCACCCTCACACTAACCTTAACCCTAATCCTAACCCAAACCCTAACCCTAACTAAAACCCTAAACCACACCCTAAACCTAACCTTTACCCTATCCATAAAGCTAACCATAACCCTCACCCTAAACCTCAATGTCAGCCTAAACCTAACCCTAACCCTAATCCTCAACCTCAACCACACCCTAATTCTAACCCTAACACAAACCCTAACACTAAATCTAACCCTAACCCTAACTGTATCCATAATCCAAACCCAAAACTAACCCTAAACCTAACTCTAACCCTAACCCTCAAACTCAACCTCACCCTCACTCTCCACCTAACCCTAACCCCAACCCTAACCCTAACCGTCACACTCACCCTAACAATCACTCTAACCCTAACCCTAAGCTTCACCCTCACCCTCACCCTCACCTTCACACTCACCTCACTCTAACCCAAACCCTAACCCTAAATCTAATCTTATCCATCAGCCTTACCCTCACTTTCACCCTCACCCTAACCGAAACCCCAAGCCTAACCCTAAGTCTCACCCTCATCCTAAAACTAACACTAGCCATAACCTTAAACCTAACCCTAACTCTAAGCCTTACCCTAAGCCAAAAACTAACCCTAACACTAACCCTAACCGTCACCCTCAACGTAACCCTCAGCCTCAGCCTTACCCTAAACCAAAACCCAACCCTAACCCTCACCCTAACCCTCACTCTAAACCTAACCATCAATCTAATCCTAACTCTAAACCTAACCGTAAACCTCACCCTCACCCCAACCCTAACCGTAACCCTATCCCTCACTCTAACACTCACACTAACCCTAATCCTAACCCTAAACCTTACCCTAAACCTAACCCTAACCTTAAACCTAACCCTCATTCTAACCCTCAATAACCCTAACCGTAACCCTGAACCTAACACTCACACTCACCCTCACACTAACCCTAACCCTAACCCTCACACACACCCTCACAATCACTCTCACCCTCACCCTAAAATTCACCCTAACCCGAATTTTAACCCAAAACCTAACCCTCACCATCACCCTAATCCTCACCCTCACCCTAACCGTAAACCTAACCATAACTCTAAGCCTCACCCAAACCCAAACCCTAACCATAACCCTAACCATAACCCTAACCCTCACCCTCACCCTAACCCTCACCAAAAACCTAACCCTAACCCTAACTCTAACCCTCACCCTAACACTCACCCTCACACTAACACTCATCCTAACTCTAACACAAAACCTAACCCTAACACTAACAGTAACCCTAAACCTCACCCTAACCCTCAGCCTAACCTTAATCCTAAACCTCACCCTAATCCTCACATCTAATCCTAACCCTAACCCTCACCCTTACCCTAAATGTAACCCTAACCATAACCCTATCTCTAATCCTCAACCTAAACCTCACCTTAACCCTAACCATAAACATAACCCTCACCCTAATCCTATGCCAAACCCTCAAAATCACCCTTACCCAAACCTTCATCTTAACCCTAACCCTAACCCAAACCCTAAACATCACCCTAACCCTCACCCTAACCCAAACCCTAAATATACCTCTAACACTAACCCTAACCCTAACTCTCACCCTCACCCTCACCCTAACCCTAACCCTAACCCTCACCATAAACCTCACACTAAATCTAACCCAAACAATAGCCCTCACCCTCAGGTTTAACCTCACCCTAATCCTAAACCTAACCCGCACCTCCACCCTAAACCTCACCCTAAACCTAACCCAAACCCTAACCCTAACCCTCACCATCACCATAATCCTTACCCTAAAATTAACCCTCACCCCAACGCTAACCCTCACCCAAACCTCACACTAACCCTCACCCTAAACCTAACCCTAACCCTCACCATAACCCTAACCTTAACACTCACCCTCACTCTCACTCTAACCTTAAACCTAACCCTAAACATAACCCAAATAATAACCCTAACCCTAACCCTAACCCAAACCCTAACCCTAACCCTAACCTAAACCCTCACCCTAACCCTCACCCTCACCCTAACCCTAACCCTAACCTTACAACTAACCCTAACCCTACCCCTCACTCTAACCCTAAACCTAACCATCATCCTAATCCTCACAATAACCCTGACCCTAATCCAAACCCTAACCTCATCCTAATCATAACCCTAACCCTAACCCCAAACCTAAACCTAGCCCTAGACCTAAACCTAAACATAACCCTAACACTAAACCTAATCCTAACCCTAACCGTAAGGGTCCCTAAACTTAACCCTGACCCAAACCTAAAAGCTAACCCTAACACTAAACATAACCCCTAACACCTAACGGAAACCTTAATCCTAGCCCTAACCCTAAGGGTCCCTAACTCTAACCCTAAACTTAAACCTAACTCTATTCCTAAAACTAACCCTAACCCTCACCTTACACCTAAACCTAATCCTAACTCTCATCCTCACCCTAACCCTCACACTACCCCTAACCCTAACCCTAATCCTAACCCTCACTCTAACGCCAAACCTCAACCTAACACTAACCCTCACACTAACCCTCACCCTCACCCTCACCCTCACCATAACCCTAACCCTCACCCTACACCTCACCCTACCTCTCATCCTAAAACTAACTCAAACCCTAAAACTAACCCTCACCCTAACCCTAGGGATCCCTAATCCTAACCCTAACCCTTCACCTAACCCTCACCCTAACCCTAACACTCACCCTAACACTAACCCTAACCCAAACCCTATCCCTCAACCTAACCCTCACCCTAAGCCTTACCCTAAACCACACCCTCACCCTAACCCTCACACTAACACTTAAGCTACCCTAATATTGTCTAACCCTAACACTAGACCTAGCCATAACCCTAACCATAAAAATAACGCTAACCCTAAATTTAACGCTAACCCTAAATTTAACGCTAACCCTAAATTTAACCCTAACCCTAAACCTAACCCTAAGTGTCCCTAACCCTAACCCTAACCCTCACCCTAACAGTAACCCTCAACTTAACCCTCACACTAACCGTAACCCTAACCCTAACACTCAAACCCACCATAACCCTAACCCTCACCCTCAACCTAAACCTAACCCCAAAACTAACCCTCAAACTAACCCAAACCCTCACACTAACCCTAACCCTAACCCTCACCCTAACCCTAACTCTCACCCTAACCCTAACCTAACTAACCCTAACCCTCACACTAACCCTCACCCTAACCCTAATTCTAACCCTAACCCTAATCCTCACCATACCCCTCACCCTCAACCAAACCCTCACATTCAACTTCACACTAACCCTCACACTCACCCTCATCCTATCCCTAACACTAATCCTAACCCTAACCCTAACCCTAACCTAACCCTAACCCTAACCTTAAACCTAATGTCACCGTCACCCGAAACTTAACCCTAACCCTAACCCTAACCCAAACCTAACCCAAACCCTAACCCCCACCCTAACCTTAACCCTAACCATAACCCTCACCCTAACCCTAACCCTATCCCTCACCCTCATCCTAAACCGCACCCTAATACTTACCCTTACCCTAATGACATCTAACCCTAACACTAGTCCTAGCTGCAACTCTAACCGTCACTTCAACCCTTACATTAACCCTAACCCTAACTCTAACACTCACCCCCACTCAAACCCTAACCCTCACCATCAACCTAAACCTAACCCTCAACCTAACCCTCAACCTAACCCAAACCCTCACCCTAACCCTAAACATAACCCTCACCCAAACCCTCAACCTAACCCTCACCATACCGCAAACCCTAACTCAAACCCAAACCCTAACCCTCACCCTAACGCTCACCCTCAACCTAACCCTCACCCTCACCCAAAACCTAACCCTAAACCTAACTCTAACCCTCACACTAACCCTAACCAAAACCCTAAAGCTAGCGCTAGCGCTAACCCTATACATAACCCTGACCCTCACCCTAATCCTAACTCTAACCCTAACCCTAATTCTAACATAAACCTTCCCCCTAAACTTACCCCTCATCCTAACCCTCACCCTAATCCTCACCCTAACCCTAACCCTAATGTCACCCTCACCCTAACACTTACCCTAACCCTAATCCTATCCCTAACTGTAACCCTAGTCGTAGCCTTAACCCTAACCATAAACCAAACCCTAACACTAAACCTAACTTAACCATAACCCTAAACCTATCTCTAAGGATCCCTAATTCTAACCCCAAACCTAACCATTACCATAACCCTAACCCTCACTGTAACCCTCACACTAACCCTAACCCAAATGTTCACCCTAATCGTCACGCTAACCTTAACTCTAACCCTCACCCTCACCCTAACCCTCACACTAACCCTAACCCAAACCCTCACCCTAACACTCACCCACACCAAAATTCTCACCCTAAGCTTAAACCTAACCCTAACCCTAACCCACACCATGCCTCGAAACTCACCCTAACTCTAACCCTGACCCTCACCATAAACATAACCCTAAACCTCACCCTCACCCTCATGCTAACCTTAACCCAAACCCTAACCCAAACCTAACCCACACCATAATGCTAAACCTAACTCTACCCCTAACCCAAACCCTAAACCTAACCCTAACCTTAACCCTCACCCTAACCCTAAACCTAACCCTAAAACTAACTCTAAGCCTAACCCTCATCATAACCCTCATTCTAAGCCTAACCCTACCACTAATCCCGACCCTAATCCTAACACTTACCTTTACCTTCACCCTCACCCTAAACCTATACCTAACCCTAACGTGTACACTCACCCTAAGGCTCACTCTAAAACCTAACCCTAAATCTAAACCTATCCCACACCCTCACCTCCACCATCACTCTCACCCTAACCCTCACCCTCACCCTAAACCTAACCCTAACACTAACATTAACCCTCAACCTCACCCTAACACTATCCCTCACTCTAACCCTCCCATTAAAACCTGACCCTAACCCAAACCCTAAATGTAACCCTAATCCTAAAACTAACTGTAACCCAAAACCAAAACCTAGCCCAAGCCCTAACCCTAACCCTACCCCTAAAACTAACCCTAATCCTAACCCTCACCATAACACTCAAAATAAGCCTAACACTAATCCTAACGGTAACCCTAACTGTTACCCTCAACCTCACCCTCACCCTAACCGTAACCCTCACCCTCACCCTAACCCTAACCCTAACCCTAACACTAACCCTCCATCTAACCTTGACCCTCACCCTCACCCTAACCCTCACCTCACCCTCACACTCACCCTCTCCCACAACCTAACGCTTACCCTAACCCTAATCCTAACCCTAACACTAACCCTAATCGTATCCTTAACCCTAACCATAAACCTAAACCTAAACCTAACGGTAATGCTAACCCTAGCTTAACTCTTCCCCTAAACCTAACCCTAAGGATCCCTAATCCTAACCCTAACACTAACCCTTGTCCTAATCCTAACCCTTACCATTACCCTCACAATAAACCTAACCCAAACCCTCACCCTAATCCTCACCCTAACCTTAACCCTAAACCTAATGTTAGCTTAACCCTAACCCTAACCCTAACCCAAAGGGTCTCTAACCCTAACCCTAAACCTAAACCTAAACCTAACCCTACCCCTCACCCTAACTCTAACCCTAGCCTTCACCATAACCCTCACCCTAACCCTCACCCACACCCTCACCATCACCCTAATCCTAAACCAAAACCTAACCCTAAACCTAAACCTAACCCAAGCCCTCACCCTAACCCTCACCCTCATCCTAACCCTAACCCTAAGTCTCACTGTAACCCTCACCCTAACCCTCACCCTAACCCTAAACCTAACCCTAAACCTAACCCTAACCCTCAGCCTAACACTAAACCTAACACTAACCCTCACCCCAACACTCACCCAAACCCTAAGCCTAACCCTAACATCACACTACCCCTAAGCCTAACCCTAACGCTAACCCTAAGCCTAAACCTCACCCTAACCCTAACCCTCAACCTGACCCTCACACTCACCATAACCCTAATCCTAAGTCTCACCGTAACCCTCACCCTAACACTCACCCTCTCCCTAACCCTCACCCTCACCCTAACAATAAACCTAACCCTAACCCTAACCTAACCCTAAACCTAAAACTATCCCTAATCCTAACCCTCACCATCACACTGACCCTAACCCTAACCCTAAACCTTACCGTAAACCTTAAATTACACTCACTGTCATCCTCAACCTAAACCTAACCCTAACCCTAACCCTCATCCTAAACCTAAACCTAGGCCTTACAGTAAATCTAACCCAAACCCTAAAGCTAGCGCTAGCCCTAACCCTATACATAACCCTGACCCTAACCCTAATCCTAACTCTAACCCTAAACCTAATCCTAACATAAAACCTCTCCCTAAACCTAACCCTCACCCTAACCCTCACTCTAATCCTCACCCTAACCCTGACTCTAACGCTCACATCACCCTCACCCTAAGACTTAAACTAATTCTAACACTAACCCTAGTCCTAGCCTTAACCCTAACCATAAACCTAACTATAAACCTAACCCTAACGCTAACCCTAACCTATTTCTAACCCTAAACCTAACCCTAAGGGTCCCTAATTCTAACCCTAATCCTAACTGTTACCATAACCCTAACCCTCACCGTAACCCTCACATTAACCCTAACCCAAGCCCTCACCCTAATCCTCACACTAATCTTAACTCTAACATTCACCTTCACCCCAACCCTCACCCTCACCCTCACCTTAACCCTAACCCTCACCCTCACCCTCACCCTAACCCAAACCCTAACCCTAAACCTCACCCGCATCAAAATCCTCACCATAGGCTTAAACCTAAACCTAACCCTAACCCACACCATGCCCTGAACTTCACCCTAACCCTAACCCTAACCCTCATCATAAACATAACCCTAAACCTCACCCTGACCCTCACACTAACATTAACTCTAACCCTAACCCAAACCTAACCCAAACCATACGCTAAGCCTAACCCTAACCCTAACCCAATCCCTAAACCTAACCCTAACCTTAATCCTCACCCTAATCCTCACCCTAACCCTAAACCTAACCCTAACCCTAAAACTAACCCTAAGCCTAACCAAGCCATAACCCTAACCCTAACTCTAACCCTCACCCTCACACTAAACCTATCCCTAACCCTAACACTCACACTCACCCTAAGCCTCACTCTAACCCAAACCCTAACCCTAAACCTGTCGCACACCCTCACCCTTACCATCACTCTCACCCTAACCCTCACCCTCAAAATAAACCTAACCCTAACCATAAACTTCACCCTCACCCTCACCCTAACACTAACCCTCACTCTAAGCCTTACATTAAACCTGACGCTAACACAAACCCTTAACCTAACACTAATCCTAAACCTAACTGTAACCCAAAACCTAAACCTACCCCAAGCACTAACTCTAACCCTAAAACTAACCCTAATCATAATCCTCACCATAACACTCAACCTAAGCCTAACCCTAATAATAACCGTAACCCTAACTCTTACCCACAACCTCACCCTCACCAACCGTAACCCTCACCCTCACCCTAACCCTAATCCTAACATTAACCCCCCAACCATAACACTCACCCTAAGCCTAACCCTCAGAGACCTAACCCTCACCATAACCCTAACCCTAACCCTTACCTCACCCTCACCCTCACCCTCACCCTCACCCTAACACTTTCCCTAACACTAATCCTAACCCTAACCCTAACCCTAGTCCTAGCGTTAACCCTAACCATAAACGTAAACCTAAATCTAACGGTAACGCTAACCCTAACTTAACCCTACCCCTAAACCTAACCCTAAGGGTCCCTAATCCTAACCCTAACCTTAACCCTTGTCCTAGCCCTAACTCTTACTGTAACCCTCACACTAACCCTAACCCAAAACTTCACCCTAATCCTCACCCTAACCTTAACCCTAACCCTCACCCTCAACCTAACCCTCACCCTAACCATAACCTAACCCTCACCCTCACCCTAACCCTCACCCTAACCCTAACCCAAACCCTAACCCTAAACCTCACCCGCACCCTAATCCTTACCCTAACCTTAAACCTAACCCTAACCCTCACCCTCACCCGAACCTCACCCTAATCCTAACCCTCACCATAGCCATAACCTTAACCCTCACCCGCACCCTCACTCTAAACTTAACCCTAACCCTAACCCTAACCCTAACCCTATCCCTACCACTAACCCTACCACCAACCCAAACCTTAACCCTAACCCTAACCCTAACCTTAACCCTCACCCTAACCCAAAAACTAACCCTACCCCTAAACCTCTCCATAACCCTAACCCTAAGCCTAACCCTAACCCTAACCCCTACCCTAAGCCTAACCCTCACACTCACACTCGCCCTCAACATAAACCAATCTCTAACCATAATACTCACCCTCACCCTACCACTCACCCTCACCCTAACTCTAACCCTAACTCTCACCATAACCCTCACCCTAACCCTCACCCTCACCGTAACTCTAACCCAAAACCAAACCCTAAACCTAACCCTAACTCTAACTCTCACCCTAAACCTAATCCTAAAACTCACCCTAATTCTCCCACCTAACCCTCACCCAAACCCTCATCCTTATCCAAGCCCTAACCAAACCTAAACCTGACCCTCACCCTAACCCTTACCCTCACCTTAACCCTCACCCTAACTCTAACCCAAACCCTAACCCTCACCCTAATCATCACCCTAAACCTCAACCTCACCCTCACCCTAACCCTAACCCAAAACCTAACCCTAACCCTAACCCTAACCCTCACCCTAACCTTCACACTAACCCTAAACCTAAACCTCACCCTAAACTTCCTACATAACCCTCATCCTAACCCTCAACGTAACACTAACCCTAACCGTCACTCTAACCCTAACTGTAACACTATCCCCACACTAAACCTCACTGTAACCCTAAACATAATCCTAACCCCTAACCCTAAACCTAAACCTAACGCTAACGTTTCCTTAACCCTCACCCTAACCCTAACCCTAACCCTAAGGGTCCCTAACCCTAACCCTAAACCTAAAACCTAACCCTAACCCTCACCCTACCCCTAAACCTAACACTAACCCTCACCCTAACACTCACCCTAACCCGAAGCCTAACCCTAACATCACACTACCCCTAAACCTAACCCTAACACTAACCCTAAACCTAAACCTCACCCTAAACCAAACCCCAAACCTCAACCTAACCCTCATCCTCACCCTAACCCTAACCCTAACTCTCACCGTAACCCTCACCCTAACCCTCACCCTCACCCTAACAATCAACCTAACCCTAACCCTAACCTTACCCTAAAACTAACACTAATCCTAACCCTCACCATAACACTCACCCTAGCCCGAACCCTAACCCTAATCGTAACACTTACACTCACCATCATCCTCAACCTAAAGCTAACCCTAACCCTAACCCTAACCCTCATCCTAACCCTAACCCTTACCCTCACACTAAACCTAACCCAAACTCTAAAGCTAGCGCTGGCCTTAACCCTGTACATAACCCTTATCTTAACCCTAATCCTACCTCTAACCCTAACCCTAATCCTAACATAACCCTCCCCCTAAACCTAACCCTCACCATAACACCCACCCTAATCCTCACCCTAACCCTAACCCTAACCCTCATGTCACCCTCAACCTAACACTTACCCTCACCTTAATCCTAACCTTGGGTTAGATTGAGGGTGAGGTTGAGGTTTAGGGTTATGGTTAGAATTTGGTGAGGCTTAGGGTTTAGGTTTGCGTTAGGGTAAGTGTGAGGGTGAGAGTTTGGGTTAATGTTATGGTTAGGGTTAGGTTTAGGGTGAGGGTAAGGGAAGAGTTAGGGTGAAGTTTAGGGTTAGGGTTAGGTTTAGGGTCGGATGAGTGTTAGGGTTAGAGTTACGGTTAGGGTAGTGTTTGCGTTAGGGTTAGGGGGAGAGTTAGGTTGAGGGTTAGATTTAGGGTGAAGGTGAGAGTTAGGGAGAGGGTTAGGATTAGGGTTAGGTCAGGGTTATGTTAGGTTTAGGTTTTGGGATAGGGTTACGGTTGGGGTTAGGCTTAGGGTGAGGGTGAGGTTTAAGGTGAGGGTGAGGGTTATAATTACGGTTAGAGTGAGGCTTACAGTTAGTGTTAGGGTTAAGGTTAAGGTTAGGGTGAGGGTGAGAGTTAGGGTGAGGGTTAGGGTTAGGGTTAGGGTTAGGGTTTGGGTTAGGTTTAGTGTGAGGGTTAGGGTGAGGATGAGGGTGAGGGTGAGGCTGAGGCTGAGGGTTATGGTTATGGTTAGAGTTAGGGTTAGGGTTAGAGTAAGGTGAGGGTGAGGGTTAGGATTAATGTTAGGTTTAGTGTAATGTTTAGGGTTAGGATAAAGGTTAGGTTAGGTTTAGGGTTAGGGTTAGGGTTAGGATTAGGGTTAGGGTGAGGGTGAGGGTTAGGTTTAGGTTTAGGGTTAGGGTTATGTATGGGGTTAGGGCTAGGTCTACGGCTAGGTTTATGGTTTGGGTTAGGATTAGGGTTAGGGTTAGTGTTAGGGTGATCCTTAGGTTTAGGTTTAGGGTTAGTGTGAGGGTTAGGGTGAGGGTTAAGGTTAGTGTAAGGTTTAGGGTTAGAGTTAGGGTGAGGATTAGTTTTAGGGTGAGGGTTATGGTGAGGTTTAGGGTTAGTGTTAGGGTTAGTGTGAGTTTCAAGCTGAGGGTTAGGGTAAGGGTGAGGCTTATGATTAGGGTTAGGGTTAGGGTGATGGTTAGGGTCTGGGTTAGGGTTAGGGTTAGGGTTAGATTTAGGTTTAGGGTGAGGGTGAGTGTGAGGATTAGGGTGAGGGTTAGGGTAAGGGTTAAGTTTTAGGTTTAGGGTGAGGTTTAGGGTTAGGGTGAAGTTTAGGGTGAGGGTTATTGTGAGAGTTAGGATTAGGGTTAGCGTTAGGATTAGAGTTAGGGTGAGGGTGAGGATTAGGGTGAGATTTAGGGTTAGGGTTATGGTTAGGTTTAGAGTGAGGGTTAACGTTAGGGTGAGGATGAGGTTTAGGGTGAGGATTAGGGTTAGGGTTAGAGTTATAGTGAGGATGTGGGTGAGGGATACGGTTAGGGTGAGGGTGAGGGTTAGTTGTTAGGGACCCTTAGGTTTACGGTTAGGGTTAGGGTTAAAGTTAGGGTTAGCGTTAAGTTTAGGGTTAGGGTTAGGTTTATGGTTAGGGTTAGGACTAGGACTAGGGTTAGGGTTAGGGTTAGGTTTAGTGTTATGTTTAGGGTGAGGCTGAGCGTGAGGTTTAGAGTTAGGGTTAGGGTTAGTTTGAGTGTTGATGAGTGTTAGGGTTAGGATTATTTTTAGGGTTGGGCTTAGGTTCAGGATTAGGGTTAGGGCTAGTGTGAGGGTTAGCGTGAGGGTGACGGTTAGGGTTAGGGTTAGGTTTAGTGTTAGGTTTAGGGTTTGGGTGAGGGTGAGTGTGAGGTTTTGGGTTAGGATGAGGGTGAGGGTTAGGTATAGTGTTAGGGTGAGGGTGAGGGTTAGGGTGAGGGATAGGTTTAGGGTTAGGGTGAGGGTTCGGGTTCGGGTTCGGGTTAGGGTTAGGGTTAGGGTAAGTGTGAGTGTTAGGGTTAGGGTCAGGGTCAGGATTAGGGTTATGGTAAGCGTGAGGGTTAGGGTCATGGTTAGTGTCTGTTTTAGTGTTAGGTACGGTTAGGGTTAGAGTTATGGTTAGGATGAGATTTCGGGTGAGGGTTAGGGTTAGGGTTAGGGTTAGGCTTGGGTTAGGATTAGGGTTATGGTGAGGGTGAGGTTTCGGGTGAGGGTTACGTTTAGGGTTAGGGTTAGTGTTAGGGTTAGGATCAGGGTCAGGGTGACAGTTAGGGTTAGGGTAAGGTTTAGGTTTAGGGACTCTTATGGTTACAGTTAGGTTTAGGGTTAAGGTTTGGGTTAGTGTTAGGGTTAGGGTTAGGGTTAGGTTTATAGGTAGGGTTTGGGCTAGGACTAGGGTTAGGGTAAGTGTTAGGACAAGGGTTAAGGTTAGGGTTATGCATAGGGTTAGGGCTAGGGGTAGGTTGAGGGTTTGGTTTAGGATTCGGGTTAGACTTAGGGTTAGGGTTAGGGTTAGGGTTAGGGTGAGGGTGATGGTTATGGTGAGGTTTAGGGTTAGTTTTAGTGTTAGGCTTAGGTTTAGGGTTAGGGTTAGGGTAATGGTGAGTGTGAGGGTGACGGTGAGGGTGAGGGTTAGGTTAAGGGTTAAGTTTAGGGTGAGGTTGAGGGTGAGGGTTAGGGTTAGGGAGAGTTTTAGGGTTAGGTTTAGGCATAGGGTTAGTGTGAGGGTTAGGATTAGAGTTAGGGTGAGGGTTAGGGTTTGGGTTAGGGTTTGAGTTAGTGTTATGGTTTGGGTTAGGGTTGGGGTGAGATTGAGTTTGAGGGTTAGCTTGATTTTTAGGGGTATGGTTAGGGTTAGGGCTAGGGTTAGGGTTAGGGTTAGGGTTAGGATTAGGGTAGGGTGAGGCATAGGGTGAGGGGTAAGGTTAGGTTTAGGTTTATGGTGAGGGTGAGGTTCGGGTGAGGGTTAGTTTAGGGTTACTGTTAGGGTTGGCGTGAGGGTGACAGTTGCGTTTAGGGTTAGGGTGAGGGTAAGGGTTAGGGTTAGGGTTGGCGTTAGGGTTTGGGTTAAGTGTTAGGGTTAGGTTTAGGGACCCTTATGTTTAGGGTTAGGTTTAAGGTTACGGTTTGGGTTAGGGTAAGGGTTAGTGTTCGAGTTAGGGTGAGGGTGAGGGTTAGGGTGAGGGTGAGGGTGAGCATGAGGGTTAGTGTTAGGGTTTGGGTAAGGGTGAGCCTTAGAGTTAGGGTTAGGGTTGGGGTTAGGGTTAGGGTGAGGGTGAGGGTTAGGGTTAGGGTGGGGGTGAGTATTAGGGTTAGTGTTAGGGTAAGGGTGAGGGTTAGTGTTAGGGCAAGGGCTAGGGTTAGAGTTAGGGTTAGGGACCCTCATGTTTAAGATTAGGGTTAGGGTTAAGTTTAGGATTACCGTTAGGGTTAGGGTAGGGTTAGTTTTATGGTTAGCTTTATGGCTAGGACTAGGTTTAGTGTAAAGTACTATTAGGGTTAGGGTAAATGTTAGGGTGACGGTTAGGGTGAGGGCAGGTTAGGGTTAGGGTTAGGGTGAGAGGTAGGGTTAGGGTTAGGGTGAGGGTGAGGGTGAGGGTTAGGATTAGGGTTAGGGTGAAGGTGAGTTTTATGATTAAGGCGAGGGTGAGGGCTAGGTTTAGGGACCCTTAGGGTTAGGGTTATGGTTAAGGTTAGGGTTAGTGTTAGGGTTAAGGTTAGGGTAGGTTTATGGTTAGGATTAGGGTTAGGACTAGCGTTAGGGTTAGGGTTAGGATCAGGGTTAGGGTTAGCATAATGTATGGAGTTAGGGCTAGGGCTAGGTTTAGGGTTTCGGTTAGGTTACGGTTAGTGTGAGGGTTAGGGTTAGGGTTAGGGTTAGCTTTAGGGTGAGGGTTAGTGTTAGGGTTAGGGTGAGAGTTAGATTGAGGTTGAGGGTTAGGGTCAGGGTTAGATTTAGGGTTAGGATGAGAGTGAGGGTGAGGGTGAGAGTTAGGGTTAGGGTTAGCGTTAGACTGAGGGTTAGGGTTAGGGTTAGTGTTAGGGTGAGGTTTAGGGTTAGGGTTAAGGTGACCCTGTGGGTGAGGGTGAGAGTTAGGGTGAGGATTTTGGTTAGGGTGAGGGTTAGGATGAGGATTAGGTTTTGGTTTAGGGTTAGGGTTAGGTTAAGGGTTATTGTGAGTTTTAGGGTTAGGGTGAGGTTTAGGGTGAGTGTTATGGTTACGGTTAGGGTTGGGGTTAGGGTTAGGGTGATGGTGAGGGTGAGGATGAGGGTTAGGGTGGGAGTGAGGGTTAGGTTGAGGGTGTGGGTGCGGGTGAGAGTTAGAGTGAGGGTGAAGATTTGGTTGAAGTTTATGGTTAGGGTTACGGTTAGGTTAGGATTAGGGTGACTTTTAGGGTGAGCGTTAGGTTTACGGTTAGGGTTAGGGTGAAGATTAGGGTTAGGGTTAGGGTGACAGTTTTGGTGAGGGTTAGGCGGAGGATTAGAGTGAGTTTTAGGATCAGGGTTAGGGTTAGGGTGAAGTTGAGGGTAATGGTAAGGGTAAGGTTTAGGGTGTGGGTTATGGTTAGGATGAAGATTAGGGTTAGGGCGAGGGTTACGATTAGGGTTAGGTTTGGGGTTAGGGTTAGGGTTAGGGTGAGGGTGAGGGTTAGGGTGATGAGGGTGACGGTGAAGTTTACGGTGAGGGTTAGTTTTAGGGTTAGGGTAAGTGTGAGGCTTAGATTTAGGGTTAGGGTTGCGGTTAGGGTGAGGGTGAGGGTTTGGTGTAGGTTTAGGTTGAGGGTTAGGGCAAGGGTTAGGGTTAGAGATAGTGTTAGGGACCCTTAGGTTTAGGTTTAGGGTTAGGATTAAGTTTAGGGTTAGCGTTAGGTTTAGTTTTAGGGTTAGGTTTTTGGTTAGGCTTAGGGCTAGGACTAGGATGATGGTTGGGGTTAGAATTAGGGTTAGCGTAGGTGTTAGGTTGAGGGTGAGGGTTAGGGTTAGTGTTAGGGTGAGGATTAGGGTGAGGGTTAGTGTTAGTATTATGGTGAAATTTAGGGTTAGGGTTAGATTAGGGTTAGTGTGAGAATGAGGTTTAGGGTTAGGGTTAGAGTTTGGATTAGGTTGAGGGTTAGGTTTAGAGTGATGGTTAGGGGGAGGGTTAGGGTTGGGGTTAGGTTTAGGGTGAGGGTGAGGCTGAGGGTTAGGGTGAGGGTTACTGTTAGCGTTACGGTGAGGGTGACAGTTAGAGTTAGCGTTAGGGTTAGGTTTTGGGTTAGGGTGAGGCTTAGAGTTAGTGTTAGGTTTAAGGTTAGGGCTAGGGTGAGGGTTAGGACGTGGGTGAAGGGTAGGGTTAGGCTTAGGGTTAGGGTTAGGGTGAGGGTTATGTTGAGGGTGAAAGTGAGGGTGAGGGTGAGTGATAGGGATAGGTTTATGGTTAGGGTTTGTGTTAGTGTGAGGTGAGTGTGAGGGTGAGGGTGATGATTAGGGTTAGGTTTAGGGTTAGGGTTTGGGTGAGTCTTTGCCTGAGGATTAGGGTTAGGGTTAGGGGGGATTTGGGTTTGGTTGAGGGTTAGGGTTAGGGTTAGGCTTAGGATGAGGGTGAGGTTTAGGGTTGGGGGGATGAGTGTTAGGGTTAGGGTTAGGTTTAGTGTGAGGGCTAGGGTGAGCGTTAGAGTTAGGGTAAGGGTTAGGGTTAGGGTTAGGCTTAGGCTTAGGCTTAGTTTTACGGCTAGGACTAGGACTAGGGTTAGGGTTAGCTAGTATTAAGGGTAGGGTAAGTGTTAGGGTGAGTGTTAGGGTGAGGGTGAGGGTGAGGGTTAAGATTAGGGTTAGGTTGAGGGTTAGGGCGAGGTTTAGCGATAGGGTTAGGGTTAGGGTAAGGGTTAGTGTTAGGTTGAGGGTTAGAGTGAGGGTGAGCGTTTCATTTAGGGTGAGGGTGAGGGTTAGGTTTAGGAACCCTTAGAGTTATGGTTAGGGTTAAAGTTGGGTTTAGGGTTAGGTTTAGGTTTAAGGTTAGGGTTAGAGTTATGGTTAGGGTTAGTGTTAGGTTTATTGTTAGGATTAGGGCTAGGACTGTTAAGGATAGGGTTAGGTTTAGGGTGAGAGTGAGCGTGAGAGTTATGGTTATGGTTAGGGTTAGGTTTAGGGTGATGGTTATGGTGAGGGTTAGGGTTAGGGTTAAGGTTAGGGTGAGTGTTAGGGTTAGGGTGAGTGTTAGGGAGAGGGTTAGGGCTAGGTTTAATATTAGGGTTAGGGTTAGAGTTATGTTTAGGTTTAGCGACCGTTTGGGTTAAAGTTAGGGTTAGGGTTAAGATTAGGGTTATCCTTAGATTTAGGGTTAGGGTTAGGTTTAGGGTTAGCATTAAGGCTAGGACTAGGGTTATGGTTAGAGTTAGGATTAGGGTTAGGGTTAGGGTTCTGGTTAGGGTTTGGGTTAGGAGTCCGGGGTTATTTTTAGTGTTAGGGTTAGGGTTACGTTTATTGTTAGTTTTAGGGTTTGGGTGAAGGGTTAATGTTAGGTTATGTTTAGGGTTAGGGATAGGGCTAGGTTTAGGTTTTGGGTTAGGGTTAGGGTGAGGATTATGGTTAGGGTTATGGTTAAGGTTTGGGTTACGGTTAGGGTTAGGGTTAGTGTTAGGTTTAAGTTTGGGGTGAAGATTAGGGTGAGGATTTGGGTTAGGGTTAGTGTGAGGGTTACAGTAAGGGTTAGGGTTAGGACAAGGGTTAGGGTTAGGGTTAGGATTAGGGACCCTTAGGGTTAGGTTTAGGGTTAGGTTTATTTTAGGGTTAGCGTTAGGGTTAGGTTTAGGTTTAGGTTTATGGTTAGGGTTAAGGCTTGGTCTAGTGTTCTAAACCTAACCCTAACCCTAACTCATCCTAACCCTCACCCTCACACTAACCCTAATCCTAACCCTAACCCTAACGGTAGACCTAACCCTTACCCTCATCCTAACCCTCACCCTAACCCTAACCCTAACACTAAACCTGACCCTCACCCTAACCCTAACCATAACCCTAACCTTGAACCTCACCCTCAACCTTTCCCTAACCCTAACTCTAACCCTAATCCTAACCCTAACCCTAATCCTAAACAAATCCCTAACCCTAACCCTAACCCTAACCCTAACCCTCACCCTCACACTAACCCTAACCCTAACCCTAACCCTAACCATAAACCTAACCCTAACCCTAGACCTGACCATAACCCTAACCCTTACCCTAACCCTCACCTGACCCTAAACCTCACCCGAACCCTAACCCTAACACTAACCATCACACTCACCCTATACCTAACGCTAACCCTAATCCTCATTCTCAATCTAACCCTAAACCTAACCCTTACCCTAACCCTACCACTCACATATCCCTTACCCTAAACATAAGCCTAACCCTCACCCTCATACTAACCCCAACCCTAACCCTAAACCTAACCCTAACCATCACCCTCACCCTAAACCTAACTCTTACCCTAATCCTCATTCTCAATCTAACCCTAACCCTAACCCTAACCCTAAAACCCTCACCTATCCCTAACCCTAAACATAAGCCTAACACTCACCCTCATCTTAACCCTAACCCTAAACCTAAACCTAACCCTAACCCTCACCCTAACCATCATCCTCACCCAAACCCTAACCCTAACCCTAAACCTCACCCTAACCCTCACCTTCCACATCATCCTCACCCAAACCCTAAGCCTAAACCTAAACCTAACCCTAACCCTAACACTTAACCTAACCCTAACCCAAACCCTCATCCTAACCCTAAACCTAACCCTTACCTTAACCCAAACAGTAACCCTAACCCTAACCCTAACCCTCATCCTCAACCTCACAGTAAACCTAACCCTCATCCTCACCCTAACCCTGACCCTAACGCTAACACTAACACTAACCCAAACACTAACCAGAACCCTAACCATAACCATAACCCTCAACGTCACCCTACCCCTAACCCTCATCCTTACACTAACACTAAACCTAACCCTAAAAATAACCCCAAAGTCCTAATCATAACCCTAACCATAAGGGTCCATAACCATTACCGTAATCCTAACACTAACCCTAACTCTAATCCTCACCCTAATCCTAAATCTAACTCTACCCTTAACCCTAACCCTCACCCTAACCTTAACTCTAACACTCACCCTAACCATAACCCTAACCCAAATTGTAACCCTGACTCTAACCCTCACCCTAACCCTAACCCTAACCCTAAATTTAACCCTCACCGTCACCATCATCCTAACCTTAACCGAACCCTAACCATAACCCTACCCCTAAACCTAAACCAAACCCTAACTCTAACCATAACCCTAACCTAATCCTAACCAAACCCTAAACTTAAACCTAAACCTAGCCCGAGCCTAAACCTATACATACCCAAAAACCCTAACACTTACACTAACCCTAACACTCACCCTAACCCTAACCCAAAACCTCACCCTAACCCTAAACCTAACACTTACCCTAAACCTAACCCTTACCCTAACCCAAACCCTAACCCTAACCCTCAACCTCACCCTCAAACTAAACCTAATCCTCACCCTCACCCTAACCCTAACACTAACACTAACACTAACAAAAACCCAATGCCTAACCCAAACCTTAACCAAAAACGTAAACCTCACCCTTACCCTCACCCTAACCCTCATCCTAACTCTAGCCCTCACCCTAACCTTAACCATAACCCTAACACTAACCATAACAATAACCCTAATCCTCACTCTCACCTAACCCTCACCCTCACGCTTACCCTCACTCTTACCCTCACTCTCACCCTCACTCTAACCATAACCCTCACCCTTATCAAACAGTAAACCTATCCCTCGTCCTAAACCTAACCCTAACCTAACCCTAACCCTAAACCTTACCATAAACCTAACCCTTACACTAACCCTCACCCTAAATCTAACCCTCACCACAACCCTAACTCTAAACCTACCTCTCAGCCTCACCCTAACCCTAACTCTAACACTAAACCTCACCGTCACCCTAACCTTAAACCTAAACCTAACCCTAACCCTCACCCTATTACTCACCCTAACTTTAAGCCCAACCCTCACCCTCATCCTAACCCTAAACCTAACTCTAACTCTATCCCTAAACCTAACCCAAACCCTAAACCTAACACTCACACTAACCCTAACCCAAACCTCATCCTAACCCTAAACCTAACCCTAAAACTTACTCTAACCCAAATCTAAACCCTGAACCCAAAACCCTAACCGTAACCCTAACCCTCACCCTCACCCTCACCCTCACACTAAACCCTCACCCTCACCCTCACCCTCACCCTCACTCTAACACTAACACTAACACTAACCCTAACCCTAAAAATAACCCCTAGGTCCTAACCCTAACCCTAACCCTGAGGGTCCCTAACCCTCACCCCAATCCTAATCCTAACCTAACCATAACCTTAAAAACAAAATCTCACCCTAAACCTAACCATAACCCTAACCCTCACCCTAAACTTAACCCTAACCCAAACCATCACCGTAACCCTCACTCTCAACCTCACCCTAACCCTAACCCTAAACTTCACCCTAACGCTCACCCTCACCCAAAGCCTCACCCTAACGCTTAATCTTACTCTCACCCTTACCCTCGCTCTCACAATGACTCTAACCCTAACCCTAACCCTCACCCTCACCATAATCCTAAACCTATCTGTCATCCTAACCCTAACCCTAACCCTAATCATAACCCTAACACTAACCATAACCCTAACCCTCACCCTCACCCTCACCCTTAAACTCTCACTCTAACACTCACCCTCAACCTCACACTTACCCTCGCTCTCACCCTCACGCGAACCCTAACAATAACCCTCACCCTTACAAAAATCCTAAACCTAACCCTCATCATAAACCTAACCATAAACCTAACACTAACGCTAACCCTTACCATAAACATAAGCCTTACCGTAACCCTCACCCTAACCCTAACCCTCACCTCAACCCTAACCCTAACCCTCACCCTAGCCCTAACTCTCATCATCACCCTAACCCTAACGCTAACCCTGACCCTCACCCTTACCCTAAATCTAAACATAACCCTAACCCTAACCATCACCCTATCCATCACCGTATCCCTAAGCCTAACACTCACCCTCATCCTAAACCTAACCCTAACCCTAACCCTAACACTCAACCTAACCGTAACCCAAACCCTCATCCTAACCCTAAACCTAAACCTAAACCTTACCCTAACACAAACCCTAACCCCAAACCTAACATTAATCGAAACCCTAAACCTAAACCTAACCCTAACTGTAAAAATAACCCCTAAGTCCTAACCATAACCCTACCCTAAGGGACCCTAAACCTAACCATAATCCTAACCCTAATCCTAACCCTAACCATCACCCTAACCATAATCCTATGCCTAACCCTAACCTTAAACCAAATCCTCACCCTAACTCTAACCCTCACCCTAACCATAACCATATCCCTAACCCTAACCCTATCCCTAACCCTAACCCTAACTCTAATCCTAAAACTACCCTAACCCTAGTCTAGCCCTAACACTAATCATAAACCTAACCCCTAACCAGAACCCTAAAGCTAACCCTAACTTTAACCATAACCCTAAGTGTCTCTAACCCTAACCCTTACTGTAACCCTCACCCTCATGCTAACCATCACCCAAACCATTTCCCTAACCCTACCTAACCTTCACCCTAACTCTAACCCTAACCCTTACCCTAAACCTCATGCTAACCCTCACCCTCACTTTAACCCAAAACCTAAACCTAACCCTAACGCTTACCCTCACCCTGACCCACACCCTAACCGTAAACAGAACCCTAAGCCTAACCCTCACCCTAACCCAAATCCTAAGCATAACCCTAATCCTAACCCTAACCTAACCCTAAACCTCACTCTAACCCTAATCCTAAACATCACACTAACCCAAACCATAACCCTAACCCTAACCGTAACCGTAACCCTAAACCTCAACCTAACTCTAAACCTAACTTTAACCCTCACCCTCACCCTAACCCTAACCCGAACCATAACCTTAACCCTCACCCAAACCCAAACCTCACTCTAACCCTCACCCTCACCCTAACCCGAACCATAACCTTAACCCTCACCCAAACCCAACCCTCACTCTAACCCTCACCCTCACCCTAACCCTAACCCTAAACCTAATCCAAACTGTAAACCAAGCTTTAGCCCAGTCCTATGCATACCCTAAACTTAACCCTAATCCTAAACCTAGCCCTAACCCCAGTCCTAGCCCAAACCCTAACCATAAACCTAAACCTAACCCTAACCCTCACCCTCACCCTCGCCCTAAACCTAACCCTGACCCTAACCCTAACCCTAACTCATCCTAAGCCTCACCCTCACACTAACCCTAATCCTAACCCTAACCCTATCCCAAACCCTAACCCTAACCCTCACACTCACCCTAACACTAACAAAAACCCAAATCCTAACCCTAACCTTAACCAAAAACTTAAACCTCACCCTTATCCTAACCCTAACCTTCACCATAAACCTAACCCTCACCCTAACCATAAGCATAACCCTAACACTAACCGTAACACTAAACCTAACCCTCACCCTCACCCTGACGCTCACCCTCACCCTCACTCTTACCCTCGCTCTCACCATCACTGTAACCCTAACCTTAACCCTCACCCTAACCAAAACCCTAAACCTAACCCTCGTCGTAAACCTAACCCTAACCCTAAACCTTACCATAACCCTAACCCTTACACTAACCCTCAACCTAACACTAACCCTCACCACAACCGTAACCCTAACCTTCAGCCTCACCCTAACCATAATTCTAACACTAACCCTCACCATCATCCTAACCTTAAACCTAAACCTCACCCTAACCCTCACTCTATTCCTCACCATAACCCTAAGCCTAACCCTCAACCTCATCCTAACCCTAACCCTAAACCTAACTCTAACCCTACCCAAAACCTAACCCTAACACATACACTAACCCTAAGACAAACCTCATCCTACCCCTAAACCTAAACCTAAAACATACCCTAACCCAAATCCTAACCCTAACCCAAACCCTAAACCTAACCCTCATCCTTACCCTCACCCTAACACTAAACCCTCACCCTCACCCTAACACTAACACTAACACTAACCCTAACCCTAAAAACAACCCCTAGGTCCTAAACCTAACCCTAACCCTGAGGGTCCATAACCCTAATACTAAACCTAAACCTAACCTTAACCCAAACCCTCACCCTAACCCTAACCCTCACCCTAACCCTAACCATTACCCTAACCCTCACACTAAACCTATCCATAACCATCACAATCACCATAACCCTCACACTCAACCGCAACCTAAACCTAAGCCTAAACCTCACCCTAATGCTCACCCGAACCCTAACCCTAACCCTAACGCTCAATCTTACCCTTGCCCTTTCCCTCACTCTCACCCTGACTCTAACCCTAACCCTAACCCTCACCCTCACTTTAATCCTAAACCTATCCGTCATCCTAAACCTAACCCTTACCCTTACCATAACCCTAACCCTTACCCTAACTCTCACCCTAACCCTAAACCTCACCCCAACCCTAACTCTAAACCTAACCCTAACCATCACCCTCACCCCAACCCTAACTCTAACCCTAACCCTCATCCTCACCCTAACCCTAAACCTAACTCTAACCCTAACCCTAAACCTAACCCTCACCCTATCCCTAACCCTAAACATAAGCCTAACCATCACCCTCATCCTAACCCTAACCCTAAACCTAAAACTAACCCTAAGCCTCAGCCTAATCATAATCCTCAACCAACCCCTAACCCTAACCCTGAACCTAACCCTAACCCTAACACTCAACTTAACCCTAACCCAAACCCTCATCCTAACCCTAAACCTAAACCTTACCCTAACCAAAACAGTAACACTATCCCTAAAACTAACCCTCACCGTCACCCTCACCCTCGTCCTCACCCTCACACTAAACCTAACCCTCACACTCACCTTAAACCTAACCCTAAACACTAACACTAACCCAAACCCTAACCCTAACCCTAACTATAACCCTAACCCTCAACCTCACCCTACCCCTAAGCCTCACCATCACAATAACCCTAAGCCTAAGCCTAACCCTAACCCTAAAAATAACCCCTAAGTCCTAACCATAACCCTAACCATAAGGGTCCCTAACCATAACTGTAATCCTAACACTAACCCTAAACCTAACCCTAATTCTAACCCTCACCCTAACCCTAACCCAACCCTAACCCTAACCCTCACCCTAACCATAACCCTAACTTTAACCCTCGCCCTCACCATCACCCTAAGCTTAACCGAACCCTAACCCTAACCCTAAACCAAACCCTAACTCTAACCATAACTCTAACTCTAATCCTAACCCAAAACCTAACCCTAACCCTAAACCTAGCCCTAGCCATGAACCTATATATAACCCTAACCTTAACACTCACCGTAAGCCTAACCCAAAAGCTCACCTTAACCCTAAACCTAACCGTTATCCTAAACCTAACCCTACCCTAACCCAAACCTAACCCTAACCTTCACCCTCATCCTCACCCTCACACTAAAACTAAACCTCACCCTCACCTTAATCCTAACCCTAAACCTAACACTAACACTAACACTAACCCAAACCCTAATCCTAACCTTAACCATAAGCCTAAACCTCACGCTTACCCTAACCCTAACCCTCACCGAACCCTAAACATAACCCTAACACTAACTGTAACCCTAACCCTCACCCAAACCCTAACTCTCACGCTAACGCTCAGCCTCACCCTCATTCTTACTGTCGCTCTCACCCTCACTCTAAGTCTCACCATAACCCTAAACCTGACCCTAAACCTAACCCTCACACTATCCCTCACCCTAACCCTAAGCCTAACCCTCACCCTCATCCTAACCCTAACCCTAAAGCTAAACCTAACCCTAACCCTAACCCTAACACTCACCCTAACTGTAACCCAAACACCCACCCTAACCCTAAACCTAACCCTTTTCCTAAACCTAACTCTTATTCTAACCCAAATGCTAACCCTAACCGTACCCCTCACCCTCACCCTCACACTAACCCTCACCCTCAACCTCACCCTAACCTTAACGCTAACCCTAACACTAACCGAAAACCTAACCCTAATATTAACCATAACCCTAAAACTCACCCTCGCCCTAACCCTAACCATCACCCTTAACATAACCCTAACCATAACCTTAAAAATAACCCCTAACTCCAAACCCTAACCCTAACCCTAAGGGTCCCAAACAATAACCGTAATCCTAACCCTAACACTAACCCTAGTACTATCCCTAACCCTACCCATAAACCTAACCCTAACATAACCCTAACCCTAACACTAACCCTCACCTTAACCCTCACCCTCACCCTCAAACTAACCCTAACCTTAAATCTAAACCTATCCTTAACCCTCACCCTCAACCTAACCCTAACCCTAACACTAAACCTAACCCTCACCATAACCCTAATCCTAACCCTAAACCTAACCCTCACCCAAACCCTAACCCTAACCTCACCCTAAACCTAACCATAACCCTAACCCTAACAGTACTCTTAACCCTAACCCTCACCCTAATCCTAACCCTAACTTTAACCATAAACCTTACCCTCACCCTCATCCTAAACCCCACCCGAACGCTAACCCTAACACTAATCCTAAACCAAACCCTAAACCTAAACCTAACCCTAACCCTAACCCTAACCCAAATCATAAAACTAACCCTAACTCTAAACCTAAAACTAATCCTAACCCAAACCCTAATCCTAACCCTAAACCTCATCCTGTCTCACACCCTAACCTTAACACTCAGCCTAACCCTACCCTAATGATAACCATAAACCTAAACCTCACCCTAACCCACACCCTACCGCTAACCCTCAACCTAAACCTCACCCTAACCTTCACCCTAACCCTAACCCTAATCCTCGCCCTCAGCCTCACCCTAACCCTCACCCTCACCCTAATTCTAACCCTAACCCTAATCGAAACCGTAACCCTAACGCTCACCCTCACCCTAACTCTAACCCTAACCCTAATCGAAACCCTAAACCTAGCCCAACCCTGACCCTATACATAACCCTAACCCTAACCCTAATCCTAACCCTAAACCATACCCTAGACCTAGACCTAGACCTAGGTCTAACCCTAACCATAAATCTAAACGTAACCCTAAACCTAACACTCACCCTCACCTTAACCCTAACTTTAACCCTAACCTTAACACTCACACTAACCCTCACACTCGCCCTAACCCTAACCCTAACCTTAACCCTCACCCTAAACCTAACACTAACCCTCAGCCTAACCATCACCCTCATCCTTACCCTAACCCTAACATTAACACTTACCCAAACCCTAAACCTAACATAAACCATAACCACAATCCTAACCCTAACCCTAACCCTCAGCCTAACCCTACCCTAATGATAAATGTAACCCTAACCCTCACCCTAACCCTCACCCCAACCCTAACCCTCAACCTAAACCTCACCCTAACCCTAACCCTAACCTTAAACTAACACTCAACCTCACCCTACCCCTAAACGCTAACCCAAAACCTAAACGTAGCACTAGCCCTAACCATATACATAAACCTAACCCTAACCACAATCCTAACCCTATCCCTAAACCTAGTCATAGCCCTAACACTAACCATAAACCTAACCCTAACACTAAACCTAATGCCAACCCTAACCTTAACCCTAACACTAACTGTAAGGGTTCCTAACCCTAACCCTCACCCTAACCCAAACCCTAACCCTAACCCTCACACTAACCCTAATCTAACCCTAACCCTAAACCGAACCCTAACCCTCAACCTATACCTACCCTAACACGAACAGTAAACCTATCCCTAACCCTCACACTAACCCTAACTTTAATCATCACCCTACCCCTAACCTTAACCCTAAACCACACCCTAACCCTAAATGTAACCCTAAACCAAACCCTAACCCAAAACCTAACCCTAACCCTAACCATCACCCTAACCCTAAACCTAGCCCTAGCCTAAACCTATACATAACCCTAATGCTAACCCTAACCCTAAGCCTAATCTTAACCCTAACCCTGACCCCAAACCTCTGGGTCCCCAACCTAAACCTAACCCTAACCCTAACCCTAACCCTAACCTTGACCGTAACCGTCACCCTAACCCTCACCCTCACCCTCACCCTCATTCTCACAATAACCCTCACCCTCATCTTGACACTAACCCTAACCCTAACCCAAAACCTAATCATAACCCTAACCCTAACCCTAAACGTCACCCTCATTCTCCCCCTCACACTAACACTAAACCGAACCCTATCCCTAACCTCACCCTCACCCTCACACTCACCCTAACCCTAACCCTAACCCTCACCCTCACCGTAACCCTAACCCTAAGCCTAACCCTATCCTAAACCCAAACCCTAAGCCAAACTGTAACCATAACCCCAACCACAGCCTTACCCTAACCCTAACCCTAACCCTCACCATAATCCTAACTCCAATCCTAACCTTCACCCTAAGCCTCACCCTCACCCTAACCCTCACCCTCAACCTAACCCTCACCTAAACCTCACCCTTACCCTAATCATAACCCTAACCATAACCCTCAACATAACCCTCACCTTCACCCTCACCCTAACCCCAACCCTAACCCAAATCCTAAACCTCTCCCTAACCCTCACCCTAACACTAACCCTCACTCTAACCCCAACCCTACCCTAAACCTAAACCTCACCCTCACCCTCACCCTAACCTGAGCCGATTCCTAACCCTAAACCTAACCAAACCCTAACCCTAAAACTTAACCTAAACCTAACCCTAACTGAAACCCTAACCCTAACCCTAATCCTCACCCTAAACCTAACCCTCATCCAAAGCCTCACACTACCCCTACCCCTACCCCTAACCCTAACCTAACCCTAATGCTAACCCTTACCATAACCCTGATCCCAACCCTAAACCTAACCTTAACCCTAACCTATCCCTAACACTAACCCTCACCCTCACCCTCACCCTCACCCTCACCTTAAACCTAACCCTTACCCTAAATCTAAACCTAATCCTAATCCTCACCCTCACCCTAACCCTCACCCTAACCCTAAGCCTAAACCAAACCCTAAACCTAACAATAACCCTAACCCTATACATAACTTAAACCCAAAACCTAATCCTAACCCTAACCCTAACCTTAGTCCTAGCCCTATCCCTAAATATAAACCTAAACCTAACCAACGCTATCCCCACCTTAACCCTAACCCGAACCCTAACACTAAGTGTCCTTTACCCTAATCCTAACCCAACCATGACCCTGAACTTAACCATCAACTTAAGCATCACAATAACCCTAACCCTCACCCTCACCCCAACCCTAACACGTACCCTCACCCTAACTCTCAACCTCACCCTAACCCTAAACCTAAAAGTAACCCGAACACTCACCATGACCCTCACCCTCACCCTAACCATGATCCTAACCATAAACTTAACTATAGACCTAACCGTCACCCTCACCCTAACCCGCACCATAACCCTAAACCAAAACCTAAACGTAGCAATAGCCCTAACCCTATACATAACCCTAACCCTAACCATAATCCTAAACCTATCCCTAACCCTAGTCATAGCCCTAACACTAACCATAAACTTAACCATAACACTGAACCTAACGCCAACCCTAACCTTAACCCTAACTCTAACCCTAACCCTAACCATAAGGGTTCCTAACCCTAACCCTCACTCTAACCCAAACCCTAACTCTAACCCTCACCCTCACCCTAACCCTAACCCTCAACCTATACCTAACCTAACGCTAACAGTAAACCTAACCCTAACCCTCACCTTCACCCTAACTCTCACCCTAACCTTAACCCTCACACTCACCCTAACCCTAACCCTAACCCTCATCCTCACCCTCACCCTCACCCTAACCCTCACCCTAAACCTAACACTAACACTAACCCTAACCCTCAGTGTAACCCTCACCCTCACCCTCACCCTAAACCTAACCTTACCATCAACAGAACCATCACCCTAACCCTAACCCTAACCCTAACCCTAACCCAAACTCTAACCCTAACACTAACCCTCACCCTAATACTAATCTCACCCTAACCCTCAACCAACCCCCAACCTAATCCTAACCTAACCCTAACCCTCACCGTAACCCTCACTCTAACTCTAACTGTAACCCTAACCTATCCCTAACCTTAACCATCACCCTCACCCTCACATTAAACCTAACCCGTACCCTAACCCTAAACCTAATCCTCACCCTAACCCTAACCCTAATAATAAACCTAACCCTAACCCTAATCCAAACCCTAAACCTAGCCCTAGCCCTAACACTATATAACCCTAACCCAAACCCTTATCCTAACCCTAAACTTAACCCTAGTCCTAGTCCTAACCCTAACCCAAACCATGACCCTAACCCTAACACTCACCTTCACCCCAACCCTAACCCTATCCCTCACCCCAACTCTAACACTTATGCTAACACTAACACTAAACCAAACCATAACCCTAAACCTAACCATAACCCTAACCCTCACCCTCACCATCACCCTCACCCTCACCCTAACCCTAACCCTAGCACTAACCCTCAACCTAAACCTAAGCCTAACTCTAACCCTCACCCTAACCCTATCCTAAACCGTAACTCTAACCCTCACCCTAACCCTAACCCTTACCCTAACCCTCACCCTAACAATAAGACTACCATAAACATAACCATAACCCTCACCGTAACACTAACCCTAACCCTCCACCTAACTCTCACACTAAACCTAACCCTAACCTGAACACTCACCGTAACCCTCACTCTTACCCTAACCCTAACGCTAACCCTCACCCTGACCCTCACCCTAAAACTAACCCGAACTCTAAACCTAATTCTCATCCTCATCCTAACCTTAACCCTAAACCTAGCCATAAACCTAACCCTATACATAACTCTAACCCTAACCAAAATCCTGACCCTAACCCTAACCCTACTCATAGCCCTAACCCTAACCATACACCTAAACCTAACCCTAACCATACACCTAAACCTAACCCTAACCCTAAACCTAACACTAACTCTAACATTAAACCTAACCCTAAGGGACCCTAACCCTAACCCTCACCTTAACTATAACCCTAACCCTAACCCTAATGTAACCCTAAGCCTAACCCTCACCCTATACCTAAATTTAACGCTAACCGGAACCCTTACCCTAACCCTCACCCTAAACCTAACCCTAACTTGAAATTTAACCCTCACCCTGACCCTCATCCTTACACTAACCCGAACCCTAACCCTATCCCTAACCTTAAACCAAACCTAACCCTAACCCTAACCCTAATCCTAACACTAACACTAATCTTAATCCTAACCTGACCCCAATCCTATGGGTCCCCAACCCTAACCCTAACCCTAACCCTAACCCTAAACCTAACCCTAAACCTAACCTTCACCCTAAACCTCACCCTAACACTCAAGCTCACAATAATCCTCACCCTCACCCTCACCATCATTCTCAACCTAACCCTCACCCTCACCCTGACACTAACCCTAACCCTAACCAAAACGTAACCATAACCTATAACCTAACCTAATTGTCACCCTTACTCTCACGCTAAAACTAAACCTAAACCTAAACCTAACCCTAACCCTAACCCTCACACTAACCCTAACCCTAAACCTAACCTCACCCTCACACTCACCCTAAACCTAACCCTCACCCTCACAGTAATCATAACCCTAAACCTAACCGTAACCCTAAGCCTAAACCTCACTCTCACCCTCACCCTCACCCTAACCCTAACCTTCCCCCGAAACCTAACCCTAACCCTAACCCTAACCCTAACCTTCACCGTAACCCTAACCCTAACCCTAACCCTAACCCTCACCCTCACCCTTACCCTCACCCTAACCCTCACCCTAACCATAACCCTAATCCTAACCCTCACCCTCACCCTAACCCTAAAAGTAATCCTCACCATAATCCTCACACTTACCATAATCATAATCCAAAGTCGAACCCAACACTAACGCTAATCCTAAACCTCACCCTAAACCTCACGTTCACGCTCACCCTCACCCTAAAACTAACCCTAACCTTAACCCTCAATGACACCCTAACCCTAACCCTCATCCTAACCCAAAACCTAACTTTAACCCTAACCCTCACCCTAAGGCTCAGCCTCACCCTCACCCTAACCATAACCATAACCTAACCTTAAGCCTAACCTTAACCCTCACCCTAACCCTAACCCTCACCCTAAACCTAATCTTAACCCTCTCCCTAACCCTAACCCTAACCGTCACCGTAACCATCACCCTCACCCTAATCCTAACCCCAACCATCATCCTAAACCTTACCCTAAACCTAACCCTAACCTTACCCCTAAACCTAACCCTAACCCTCACCCTGACCCTCACCCTAAACCTAAACCTAACCCTTACACTAAACGTCAGCCTCTCCCTCTAAACCTAGCCATAGCCCTAACCCTATACATAACCCTAACCCTAACCATAATCCGAACCCTAACCCTAACCTTAGTGATAGCCCTAATCCTAACCGAAAACCTAACCCTACCCTAAAGCTAACGCTAACACCTAACCCTAACCCTACACCTAAAAATAACCCAAACCTTATCAATAACCCTAAACTTAAACCTGACCTTAACCCTAACCCCAACCCTCACCCTAATTCCAACCCTCACCCTAACCCTAAACCTAAAGCTAACACTAACCCTCACCCTAACTCTTACCCTAACCCTTATCATCACCCTAAACCTCACCCAAACAGTAACCCTAACCCTAACCCTCACCTTAACACAAACCCTAACCCTATCCCTAATCCTCACCCTCATGCTAACCAACAACGTAACCCTCAACTGACCCTAAACCTTACCCTCATCCTAAAACTCACCCTAACCCTAACCCTCACCCTAACCCTAACCCTCACCCTAAACCTAACCCTCACCCTAAACCTAACCCTCACCCTCACCCTAAAGTAACGCTCACCCTAGCCCTAATCATCACCCTAACCCTAACCCTAATCCTCACCCTAACCCTCACCCTCACACTCACCCTCACACTAATCCTAATCCTAACCCTAACCCACACCCTAAACCACACCATCACCCTAACCCACACCCTCACCCTAACCCTAACCCAAACCTTCACCCTCACCCTCACCCTCAGACTCACCCTATCCCTCACCAGAACCCTCACCCTAACCCTAATCCTAACCCAAAACTTAACCCTAACCATAACCCAAATCCTAACCCTAAACCTAATCCTAACCCTAACCGTAAGGGTTCCTAAATCTGACCCTAACTCTTAACCCAAACCCTAACCATAAATGTAACCCTAACCCTAACCCTAAACATAATCCCTAACTCCTAACCCAAACCATAAACCTAACACTAACGGTCCCGAAACCTAACCCTAACCCTAACCGCCAACTTAACCCTCACCCTAACCCTAATCCTAACCTCACCCTCAAACTCACTCTAACCCTAAACCTAACCCTAACCCTAACCCTAAACCTAACCCTAACCCTCAACCTCACCCTCACCCTAACCCTCACCATAAGCCTAACAGGAATCCAAAACCTAAAGTTAACTCTAACACTAATCCTCACCATAATCCTCACGCTCACCCTCACCTTCACCCTAACCCTAACCCTCACCCTCACCTAAACTTAACCCTTACCCTAACCCTACCCATAATGCTCACCCTCACCGCAACCCTAATCCTAACCCTAACCATAAACCTAATCCAAATCCTAACACTAACCCTAACCCTAACCCTATTCTAAATCTAACCCTAACCCTAACCCTCACCCTCACCCTAACCCTAAACCTAACCCTAACCGTAACCCTAGCCTATCCCAAACCATAAACCTATCCCTAGCCCTAACTTTAAACATAACCCAAATCCCAACTATAATCATAACCCTAACGGTAAGGTTCCCTAAACCTAACACAAACCCTTAACACAAACCCTAACCCTAAACCTAACCCTAACCTTACCCCTCACCCTAACCCTAACTGTCACCTTCACCCTCACACTAATCCTAACCCAAAACCTAACCCTAACCATCACCCTCACCCAACCCTCACCCTCACCATAACCCTAATCCTAACTCTCACCCTAACCCTAAACCTAACCCTAATACTAATCCTCACCCTAACCCTGACCCTAACCCTCACGGTAAACCTAAACCTAACCTCACACTAACCATAACCCTAAACCTCACCCTAACCTCACCGTCAACCTCACCATAACCCTAACCCTAACCCAAACCCTAACCCTCAACCTAACCCTAACCCTCACCCTAATCCTAACCCTAACACTAACCCTAATCCTCACCCTAATCCTCACCCTAACCCTCACCCACATCCTCACCCTAATCCTAACCTTAACCCGAACCCTAACACTCACCTTAATCCTTACCCCCACCCTAAGCCTCAACCTCACCCTCACCCTTACCCTCACCCTCATCTTCACCCTAAACCTAACCCTAACCCTCAACTAACCTTAACTGAAACCTAAACCTAAACCTCTCCATAACCATCACCTTAACCCTAACTTAACCTTAACCCAAACTCTAACCCTAACCCTAACCCAAACCCTAACCCTCAACCTAACCCTAACCCTCACCCTAATCCTAACCCTAACACTAGCCCTAATCCTCACCCTAATGCTCACCCTAACCCTCACCCACATCCTCACCCTAATCCTAACCTTAACCCAAACCCTAACACTCACCTTAATCCTTACCCCCACCCTAAGCCTCAACCTCACCCTCACCCTTACCCTTACCCTCACCCTCATCTTCACCCTAAACCTAACCCTCACCCTCAACTAACCTTAACTGAAACCTAAACCTAAACCTCTCCATAACCATCACCTTAACCCTAACTTAACCTTAACCCAAACTCTAACCCTAACCCTAACCCAAACCCTAACCCTAATCTGAACCCTCACCCAATCCCTAACTCAACCCTAACCCAAACCCTAATCCAAACACTAAACCTAATCCTAAACCTAACCGTACCCCTAAACATCACCCTAACCCTCACTCTAACACTAACCCTTACCATAACACTAACCCAAACCCTAAACCACACACTCACCCTAACCCTCACTCTAACCCTAACCCTAACCCAAACACTAACCTTCACCTCACCCTCACCATAACCTTCACTATCACCTTAACCCAAACCCCAATCCTAAACCTAACCTTCAACCTCACCCTGAGCCTCACCCTCACCCTAACCCTAACCCTAACTCTAACCATAAGGGTCCCTAAATCTAACCATGACCCTTAACCCAAACCCTCACCCTAACCTAATCCTATACCTAACCCTGACTCTAATCCAAACTCTAACTGTAACCGTAACCCTAACCCTAACCCTCACTCAAACCCTAATCCTAACTCTAACCCTAACTCTTAGCCTAACCCTAAACGTCACCATCCCCTCACCCCACACTAATCCTAACACTAAGCCCAAACCAAAGCCTAACCCTAAACCTAAACCTAACCCTAACCCAATCCCTAACCCTAACCCTAACCCAAACCCAAACCCTAATCCTAACACAGACATAACCCTAACCGTAACCCTAACACTAACCCTAACCCAAACCCTAAACCTAGGCCTTGCCCAAACCCTAACATAACCCTAACACTATCCCTAATCCTAACCCTAACCGTAAAGGTCCCTAAACTAACCCTAACCCTTAACACATACCCTAACCCTAACCATAAACCTAACACTAACTCTAACCCTAAACATAACCCCTGATTCCTAAATCAAACTGTAACCCTAAACCTAAGGGTCCTTCACCCTAACCCTAAACCTCAACCTAACCCTAACCAAAACCCTAACCCTCAACCAAACAGAAAACTTAACCCTAACCCAAAGTCTAACCCTAACCCTAACACTCACCCTAAGCCTAAACCTCACCGTAGCAATAACTCTCACCCTAACCCTCACTCTCACCCTCACCGTAACCCTAAACCTAACCCTAACCCTAACCGTAACCCTAACCCTTCACCTAACAGTAACCCTCACCCTAACCCTAAACCTAACCCTAACCCTAACCCTCACCTAACCCTAACCCTACCCCTAACCCACACCCTAACACAAACCTTAACCCTAACACTAACCCTAAACCTAACCCTATCCCTAACCATAAACCTAAGCCTAACCCAAACCTGAACCCTTACCTTCACCCTCACCTTAACCCTACCCCTACCCCTAACCCTAACCCTCATTCAACCATAAGGGTTGCTAATCCTAACCCTAATCCTAACCTTAACTCTAACCCTAGTCCTAGCCCAAACCCTAACCATAAATCTAACCCTATCTCTAAACCTAAATCTAACCATAAACTTAACCCTACCTTAACCTTAACACTAAGGGTCTCTAACCCTAACCCTAACCGTAACCCCAACCCTAAACCTAACCCTAACCCTCACCCTAACGTAACGCTAACCCTAACCCTAACCATCACCCAAAACCTAACCCTAATCCTCACCATAACCCTCACCCTAACCTAACCCTAACCCTAACCTTCCCCCTCACCCTCACCCTCACCCTCACTCTCACCCTAACCCTCACCATGACCCTCACCCTAACCCTAATCCTAACCCAATCCTTAACCCTAAACATAACCCTAATCCTAACACTAAACCTAAACCAAATCCTAAACCTAGCCCAGGCCTAACCCTAAACATAACCCTAACCCTAACCCTAATCCTAACCCTAATCATAAGGGTTCCTAAATCTAACCCTATCTCTTAACCCAATGCCTAACCATAAACGTAACCATAACCCTCACCCTCAACCTCACCCTAACCCTAAACCTAACCCTAACCCTAACCCAAACCCTCACCCTAACCCTCAACCTCAACGTAATCCTCACCATAAGAGTAACGGTAAACCTAGTCCTAAAGCTAACCCTAACACTAACCCTCACCATAATCCTCACCCTCACACTCACACTCACACTCACCCTAACCCTAACCCTAAACCTCACCCTTACCCTAAACCGAACCCCACCTATAACCCTCACCCTCAGCGCAACCCTAACCCTAACCCTAACCATAAACCTAAACCAAATCCTAACCCTAACCCTAACCCTAAACCTAACCCTAAACCTCAAACTCACTCTAACCCTAACCCTAACCCAAACCCTAACCCTAAGCCTATCCCAAACTCTAAACCTGTCCCTAGCCCTAACCCTAAACATAACCGAAATCCCAACCTTAATCCTAACCATAACCGTAAGGGTCCCTAAACCTAACACAAATTCTTAACACAAACCCTAACCCTAACCCTCACCCTAACCATAACCATCAACCTCACCCTAATCCTAACCCAAACCCTAACCCTAACCATAACCCTAACCCTAATCCTAACCCTCAACCTAATCCTACCCCTAAACCTCACCGTAAACCTAAAAGTAACACTCACACTAACCATAACCCTAAACCACACCCTAACCTCCCCGTCAACCTCACCGTAATCCTAACCCTTACCCTAACCATAACCCAAACCCTAACCCTCAACCTAACCGTCACCCTAATCCTAACCCTAAACCTATTCCTATTCCTCACCCTAATCCTCACCCTCACCCTCACCCTAATACTAACCCTAACCCTAACCCTAACCCTAATACTCACTTTAACTCTCACCCTCACCTTAAACCTCACCCTCACCCTCACCCTAACCCTAACTGAAACCCTAACCCTAAACCTAAACCTCACCCTAACCATCACCCTAACGCTAAGCCTAATCCTAAACCTAACACTTACCCTAACCCTAACTCTCACCCTAAAACTCACCCTCACCCTCATCCTAAACCTAAACATAAACCTAACCCTAACCCTAACTCAAACCCAAATCCTAACACTAACCCTAACCCTAATCATAACCCTCACCCAAACCCTAACCCAAACCTAACCCAAACAGTAACCCTAAAAATAAACCTAACACTAGCTCTAAACCTAACGGTAACTCTAACCCTCAACATAACCCTCACTCCAGTCCTAACCCTCACCCTAACCCTAACCAAAACCCTAAACCAAACACTCACCCTAACTCTCACTCTCACCCTAACATTAACCCAAACACTAACCTTCACCCTCACCCTCATCCTCACCCTCACCATAACCCTCACTCTCACCCTAGATCTAACCCTAATCCTAACCCTAACCTTCAACCTAACCCTCACCCATACCCTCACCATAACCCTAACACTAACCCTAACCCTACGGGTCCCTAAATCTAACCATGAACCTTAACCCAAACCTTCACCCTAACCCTAAGCCTAACCCTAACCCTAACTTTAATCGAAACCCTAACCGTAACCCTAACACTAACCCAAAGCTTCACACAAACCCTAACCCTAACCCTAACCCTTACCCTAACCCTAACACTAACCCTCACCCTAAATTCACACTAACCCTAACACTAACCATAACCTAACCCTCACACTAACCCTCATCCTAACACTAACCGTCACCCTTCCCCTCACCCTCAACCTAACCCTAACCCTAACCCCAACCCAAACCCTAACCCTAACAATAACCTTAACCCTAAACCTAACCCTAACCCAAACCTAAACCCTACCCTAAACCAAACCCAAACCCTAAACCCAACACTAAACATAAACCCAACCGTAAGCCTATACCTCACCCAAACCCTAAACCTAGCCCTAACCCAATCCCTAAACATAACCCTAACCCTATCCATAATCGTGATCCTAAACATAAAATTCCGTAAACCTAACCTTAACCCTTAACCCACACCCTAACCCTAACCATAAACCTAACCCTAACCCCAACCCTAAACATAACCCCTGACTCCTATATCAAACCCTAACCCTAAACTTAAGGGTCCCTAAACCTAACCCTAAAGCTAACCCTCACGTTAACTCTCAACCTAACCATAACCTTAACCCTCACAATCAAACTCACACTAACCCTAACCCTCAACCTAACCCTCACCCACACCCTAACCTTCACCGTAACTCTAACCCTAACCCTAACCCCAAACTTCACCCTCACCCTCACTCTAAACCTAACCATAACCATAACCCTAACCCTCACCCTCACCGTAACCCTAACCCTCAACCTAACCCTAACCCTAACCCTTACCCTAACCCTCACACTCACCCTAACCATAACCCTAACCCTCACCCTAAACATCAATCTCAACCTCACCATAACCCTAACCCTCACCCTAACCCTAACCCTAAATCTAACCCTCACCCTAACCCTACAAGTAATCCTAATCCTAATCTTAATCCTTATCCTAATCCTAACCCTAACCCTAAAACAGCCCTCACCCTAACCCTCATCCTCACCCTAATCCTTACCCTAACCCTCATCCTCGCCCTAAATCTTATTCTCAACCTAACCCTAACCCTAACACTAACCCGCACCCTGACCCTAACCCCAACCCTAACCCTAACCCTAACCCTAACCCAAACCTTAACCCTCACACTAACCCTAACCCTCACTCTAACACTAACGCTAACCCTAACCCACACCCTCACTCTCACTCTTACCCTAACCCTAACCCTCACTGTAACCCCAACCCTCACCCTAAACCTAACCATAAACAAAACCTTAACTATAACCCTAAACCTAACCCTAACCCAAATCCTAAACCTAGCCATAGCCCTAACCCTAAACACAACCCTAATCTTAAACCTTATCCTAACCCTAACCGTAAGGGTCCCTAAATCTAACTCTAACTCTTAACCCAAACCATAACCCTGACCATAAAAGTAACCCTAACCCTAACCCTAAACATAACCAACTCAACCTAACCTAATTCTCAACCTAAGGCTCATCATAAACCTCATCCTAATCTTAACCCTAAACATAAACCTAACCCTAACACTCATCCTAAGCCTAAACCTAACCCCAACCCTAACCCTCAGTCTAAACCTCACCCTGACCCTAACCCTAACCTTAACCCAAACCATAAAGGTAACACAACCCCTAAACCTCACACTAACCCTAACCCTAACCCTAACCCTAACGTTCACTCTAACCCTCAGGCTAATCCTAACCCTAATCCTAACCCTAACCTTAACCATTCCCTAGCCCTCACCCTCACCTATTCGTCACCCTCACCCTCACTGTCACCCTAACCAAAACTGTCACCCTCACTGTAACCCAAACCATAACCATAACCATAACCCTAACATTCACCATAAACCTAACCCTCACCCTCACCCTTCACCCAAAACTAACCCTAACCCTAACCCTAAACCAAACCCTAACCCTAACCCTAAAACTAACACTAACCCTCACCCAAACCCTAATCCTCACCCTAACCCTAACCCTAAACCTTACCCTCAACCTAAGCCTCTCCCAAACCCTAATCCTAACCCTAACCCTTAGCCAAACCTAAACCTAACCATTACCCTCAACCTAACCTCAACCTAACCCTCACCCTACCCCTACCCATAAACATAACCCTTACCCTCATCCTCAACCTCACCCTAACCCTAACCTTCTCCCTCACCCTAACCCTCACCGTAACCCTAACCCT